>NW_028155730.1:0-146000 GCF_963454915.1 Gymnoscopelus microlampas | reverse complement strand
GTGCTGTACCTAAAAGTGCACAAATAGAATCCCAATGCACTATACATGGGCCCGAATGCCTTCCTTATGACAAAACTGACACTCATTTTCTTAAAAAAATCATTGGTCAAAATAGCCTTTTCAGGCTGAGAGAAGCACTTTGGTGACGTTTCACTGTAACTTGTTCCCAGTACAGTCTAAGTGGCTGCTGACTGTGTGACTTGGCTAAAAGTGGCCAAATAGAAGCCCAATCCACAATACATGAGCCCAAAGGCCTTCCTTATCACTAAACTGACACCCACTTTCTTAAAAATATCATGGGTCTAAATAGCCTTTTCAGGCTGAGAAAAGCACTTTGGTGACATTTGGCTGTAACTTGTTCCCAGTACATTCTGAGTGGCTGGTGACTGTGTGTTGTACCTAAGAGTGCCCAACAAGAATCCCAATGCACTATACATGGGCCCAAATGCCTTCCTTATGACAAAACTGACACTCATTTTCTTTAAAAAATCATTGGTCAAAATAGCCTTTTCAGGCTGAGAAAAGCACTTTGGTGTCATTTGCAGCTGTAACTTGTTCCCAGTACATTCTGAGTGGCTGGTGAGTGTGTGCTGTACCTAAAAGTGCACAAATAGAATCCCAATGCACTATACATGGGCCCAAATGCCTTCATTATGACAAAACTGACACTCATTTTCTTAAAAAAATCATTGGTCAAAATAGCCTTTTCAGGCTGAGGGAAGCACTTTGGTGACGTTTCACTGTAACTTGTTCCCAGTACAGTCTAAGTGGCTGCTGACTGTGTGACTTGGCTAAAAGTGGCCAAATAGAAGCCCAATCCACAATACATGAGCCCAAAGGCCTTCCTTATGACTAAACTGACACCCACTTTCTTAAAAATATCATGGGTCTAAATAGCCTTTTCAGGCTGAGAAAAGCACTTTGGTGACATTTGGCTGTAACTTGTTCCCAGTACATTCTGAGTGGCTGGTGACTGTGTGTTGTACCTAAAAGTGCCCAACAAGAATCCCAATGCACTATACATGGGCCCAAATGCCTTCCTTATGACAAAACTGACACTCATTTTCTTTAAAAAATCATTGGTCAAAATAGCCTTTTCAGGCTGAGAGAAGCACTTTGGTGTCATTTGCAGCTGTAACTTGTTCCCAGTACATTCTGAGTGGCTGGTGAGTGTGTGCTGTACCTAAAAGTGCACAAATAGAATCCCAATGCACTATACATGAGCCCAAATGCCTTCCTTATGACAAAACTGACACTCATTTTCTTAAAAAAATCATTGGTCAAAATAGCCTTTTCAGGCTGAGAGAAGCACTTTGGTGACGTTTCACTGTAACTTGTTCCCAGTACAGTCTAAGTGGCTGCTGACTGTGTGACTTGGCTAAAAGTGGCCAAATAGAAGCCCAATCCACAATACATGAGCCCAAAGGCCTTCCTTATGACTAAACTGACACCCACTTTCTTAAAAATATCATGGGTCTAAATAGCCTTTTCAGGCTGAGAAAAGCACTTTGGTGACATTTGGCTGTAACTTGTTCCCAGTACATTCTGAGTGGCTGGTGACTGTGTGTTGTACCTAAAAGTGCCCAACAAGAATCCCAATGCACTATACATGGGCCCAAATGCCTTCCTTATGACAAAACTGACACTCATTTTCTTTAAAAAATCATTGGTCAAAATAGCCTTTTCAGGCTGAGAGAAGCACTTTGGTGACGTTTCACTGTAACTTGTTCCCAGTACAGTAAGTGGCTGCTGACTGTGTGACTTGGTTAAAAGTGGCCAAATAGAAGCCCAATCCACAGTAGATGAGCCCAAAGGCATTCCTTTGGGCTCAATTCCTGTGCCCAAAGTAGCCAATTCCTTAAAAATATCATGGGTCTAAATAGCCTTTTCAGGCTGAGAAAAGCACTTTGGTGACATTTGGCTGTAACTTGTTCCCAGTACATTCTGAGTGGCTGGTGACTGTGTGTTGTACCTAAAAGTGCCCAACAAGAATCCCAATGCACTATACATGGGCCCAAATGCCTTCCTTATGACAAAACTGACACTCATTTTCTTTAAAAAATCATTGGTCAAAATAGCCTTTTCAGGCTGAGAGAAGCACTTTGGTGACGTTTCACTGTAACTTGTTCCCAGTACAGTCTAAGTGGCTGCTGACTGTGTGACTTGGTTAAAAGTGGCCAAATAGAAGCCCAATCCACAGTAGATGAGCCCAAAGGCATTCCTTCTGAGTAAACTGACACCCACTTTCTTAAAAATATCATGGGTCTAAATAGGCTTTTCAGGCTGAGAAAAGCACTTTGGTGACATTTGGCTGTAACTTGTTCCCAGTACATTCTGAGTGGCTGGTGACTGTGTGTTGTACCTAAAAGTGCCCAACAAGAATCCCAATGCACTATACATGGGCCCAAATGCCTTCCTTATGACAAAACTGACACTCATTTTCTTAAAAAAAATCATTGGTCAAAATAGCCTTTTCAGGCTGAGAGAAGCACTTTGGTGACGTTTCACTGTAACTTGTTCCCAGTACAGTCTAAGTGGCTGCTGACTGTGTGACTTGGCTAAAAGTGGCCAAATAGAAGCCCAATCCACAATACATGAGCCCAAAGGCCTTCCTTATGACTAAACTGACACCCACTTTCTTAAAAATATCATGGGTCTAAATAGCCTTTTCAGGCTGAGAAAAGCACTTTGGTGACATTTGGCTGCAACTTGTTCCCAGTACATTCTGAGTGGCTGGTGACTGTGTGTTGTACCTAAAAGTGCCCAACAAGAATCCCAATGCACTATACATGGGCCCAAATGCCTTCCTTATGACAAAACTGACACTCATTTTCTTTAAAAAATCATTGGTCAAAATAGCCTTTTCAGGCTGAGAGAAGCACTTTGGTGACGTTTCACTGTAACTTGTTCCCAGTACAGTCTAAGTGGCTGCTGACTGTGTGACTTGGTTAAAAGTGGCCAAATAGAAGCCCAATCCACAGTAGATGAGCCCAAAGGCCTTCCTTCTGACTAAACTGACACCCACTTTCTTAAAAATATCATGGGTCTAAATAGGCTTTTCAGGCTGAGAAAAGCACTTTGGTGACATTTGGCTGTAACTTGTTCCCAGTACATTCTGAGTGGCTGGTGACTGTGTGTTGTACCTAAAAGTGCCCAACAAGAATCCCAATGCACTATACATGGGCCCAAATGCCTTCCTTATGACAAAACTGACACTCATTTTCTTTAAAAAATCATTGGTCAAAATAGCCTTTTCAGGCTGAGAAAAGCACTTTGGTGTCATTTGCAGCTGTAACTTGTTCCCAGTACATTCTGAGTGGCTGGTGAGTGTGTGCTGTACCTAAAAGTGCACAAATAGAATCCCAATGCACTATACATGAGCCCAAATGCCTTCCTTATGACAAAGCTGACACTCATTTTCTTAAAAAAATCATTGGTCAAAATAGCCTTTTCAGGCTGAGAGAAGCACTTTGGTGACGTTTCACTGTAACTTGTTCCCAGTACAGTCTAAGTGGCTGCTGACTGTGTGACTTGGCTAAAAGTGGCCAAATAGAAGCCCAATCCACAATACATGAGCCCAAAGGCCTTCCTTATGACTAAACTGACACCCACTTTCTTAAAAATATCATGGGTCTAAATAGCCTTTTCAGGCTGAGAAAAGCACTTTGGTGACATTTGGCTGTAACTTGTTCCCAGTACATTCTGAGTGGCTGGTGACTGTGTGTTGTACCTAAAAGTGCCCAACAAGAATCCCAATGCACTATACATGGGCCCAAATGCCTTCCTTATGACAAAACTGACACTCATTTTCTTTAAAAAATCATTGGTCAAAATAGCCTTTTCAGGCTGAGAGAAGCACTTTGGTGACGTTTCACTGTAACTTGTTCCCAGTACACTTGGTTAAAAGTGGCCAAATAGAAGCCCAATCCACAGTAGATGAGCCCAAAGGCATTCCTTTGGGCTCAATTCCTGTGCCCAAAGTGCCCAATTCCTTAAAAATATCATGGGTCTAAATAGCCTTTTCAGGCTGAGAAAAGCACTTTGGTGACATTTGGCTGTAACTTGTTCCCAGTACATTCTGAGTGGCTGGTGACTGTGTGTTGTACCTAAAAGTGCCCAACAAGAATCCCACTGCACTATACATGGGCCCAAATGCCTTCCTTATGACAAAACTGACACTCATTTTCTTTAAAAAATCATTGGTCAAAATAGCCTTTTCAGGCTGAGAAAAGCACTTTGGTGTCATTTGCAGCTGTAACTTGTTCCCAGTACATTCTGAGTGGCTGGTGAGTGTGTGCTGTACCTAAAAGTGCACAAATAGAATCCCAATGCACTATACATGAGCCCAAATGCCTTCCTTATGACAAAGCTGACACTCATTTTCTTAAAAAAATCATTGGTCAAAATAGCCTTTTCAGGCTGAGAGAAGCACTTTGGTGACGTTTCACTGTAACTTGTTCCCAGTACAGTCTAAGTGGCTGCTGACTGTGTGACTTGGCTAAAAGTGGCCAAATAGAAGCCCAATCCACAATACATGAGCCCAAAGGCCTTCCTTATGACTAAACTGACACCCACTTTCTTAAAAATATCATGGGTCTAAATAGCCTTTTCAGGCTGAGAAAAGCACTTTGGTGACATTTGGCTGTAACTTGTTCCCAGTACATTCTGAGTGGCTGGTGACTGTGTGTTGTACCTAAAAGTGCCCAACAAGAATCCCAATGCACTATACATGGGCCCAAATGCCTTCCTTATGACAAAACTGACACTCATTTTCTTTAAAAAATCATTGGTCAAAATAGCCTTTTCAGGCTGAGAGAAGCACTTTGGTGACGTTTCACTGTAACTTGTTCCCAGTACACTTGGTTAAAAGTGGCCAAATAGAAGCCCAATCCACAGTAGATGAGCCCAAAGGCATTCCTTTGGGCTCAATTCCTGTGCCCAAAGTGCCCAATTCCTTAAAAATATCATGGGTCTAAATAGCCTTTTCAGGCTGAGAAAAGCACTTTGGTGACATTTGGCTGTAACTTGTTCCCAGTACATTCTGAGTGGCTGGTGACTGTGTGTTGTACCTAAAAGTGCCCAACAAGAATCCCACTGCACTATACATGGGCCCAAATGCCTTCCTTATGACAAAACTGACACTCATTTTCTTTAAAAAATCATTGGTCAAAATAGCCTTTTCAGGCTGAGAGAAGCACTTTGGTGACGTTTCACTGTAACTTGTTCCCAGTACAGTCTAAGTGGCTGCTGACTGTGTGACTTGGCTAAAAGTGGCCAAATAGAAGCCCAATCCACAATACATGAGCCCAAAGGCCTTCCTTATGACTAAACTGACACCCACTTTCTTAAACATATCATGGGTCTAAATAGCCTTTTCAGGCTGAGAAAAGCACTTTGGTGACATTTGGCTGTAACTTGTTCCCAGTACATTCTGAGTGGCTGGTGACTGTGTGTTGTACCTAAAAGTGCCCAACAAGAATCCCAATGCACTATACATGGGCCCAAATGCCTTCCTTATGACAAAACCGACACTCATTTTCTTAAAAAAATCATTGATCAAAATAGCCTTTTCAGGCTGAGAGAAGCACTTTGGTGACGTTTCACTGTAACTTGTTCCCAGTACAGTCTAAGTGGCTGCTGACTGTGTGACTTGGCTAAAAGTGGCCAAATAGAAGCCCAATCCACAATACATGAGCCCAAAGGCCTTCCTTATGACTAAAGTGACACCCACTTTCTTAAAAATATCATGGGTCTAAATAGGCTTTTCAGGCTGAGAAAAGCACTTTGGTGACATTTGGCTGTAACTTGTTCCCAGTACATTCTGAGTGGCTGGTGACTGTGTGTTGTACCTAAAAGTGCCCAACAAGAATCCCAATGCACTATACATGGGCCCAAATGCCTTCCTTATGACAAAACTGACACTCATTTTCTTTAAAAAATCATTGGTCAAAATAGCCTTTTCAGGCTGAGAGAAGCACTTTGGTGACGTTTCACTGTAACTTGTTCCCAGTACAGTCTAAGTGGCTGCTGACTGTGTGCCTTGGTTAAAAGTGGCCAAATAGAAGCCCAATCCACAGTAGATGAGCCCAAAGGCCTTCCTTCTGACTAAACTGACACCCACTTTCTTAAAAATATCATGGGTCTAAATAGGCTTTTCAGGCTGAGAAAAGCACTTTGGTGACATTTGGCTGTAACTTGTTCCCAGTACATTCTGAGTGGCTGGTGACTGTGTGTTGTACCTAAAAGTGCCCAACAAGAATCCCAATGCACTATACATGGGCCCAAATGCCTTCCTTATGACAAAACTGACACTCATTTTCTTTAAAAAATCATTGGTCAAAATAGCCTTTTCAGGCTGAGAAAAGCACTTTGGTGTCATTTGCAGCTGTAACTTGTTCCCAGTACATTCTGAGTGGCTGGTGAGTGTGTGCTGTACCTAAAAGTGCACAAATAGAATCCCAATGCACTATACATGAGCCCAAATGCCTTCCTTATGACAAAACTGACACTCATTTTCTTAAAAAAATCATTGGTCAAAATAGCCTTTTCAGGCTGAGAGAAGCACTTTGGTGACGTTTCACTGTAACTTGTTCCCAGTACAGTCTAAGTGGCTGCTGACTGTGTGACTTGGCTAAAAGTGGCCAAATAGAAGCCCAATCCACAATACATGAGCCCAAAGGCCTTCCTTATGACTAAACTGACACCCACTTTCTTAAAAATATCATGGGTCTAAATAGCCTTTTCAGGCTGAGAAAAGCACTTTGGTGACATTTGGCTGTAACTTGTTCCCAGTACATTCTGAGTGGCTGGTGACTGTGTGTTGTACCTAAAAGTGCCCAACAAGAATCCCAATGCACTATACATGGGCCCAAATGCCTTCCTTATGACAAAACTGACACTCATTTTCTTTAAAAAATCATTGGTCAAAATATCCTTTTCAGGCTGAGAGAAGCACTTTGGTGACGTTTCACTGTAACTTGTTCCCAGTACAGTCTAAGTGGCTGCTGACTGTGTGACTTGGTTAAAAGTGGCCAAATAGAAGCCCAATCCACAGTAGATGAGCCCAAAGGCATTCCTTTGGGCTCAATTCCTGTGCCCAAAGTGCCCAATTCCTTAAAAATATCATGGGTCTAAATAGCCTTTTCAGGCTGAGAAAAGCACTTTGGTGTCATTTGCAGCTGTAACTTGTTCCCAATACATTCTGAGTGGCTGGTGAGTGTGTGCTGTACCTAAAAGTGCCCAACAAGAATCCCAATGCACTATACATGGGCCCAAATGCCTTCCTTATGACAAAACTGACACTCATTTTCTTAAAAAAATCATTGGTCAAAATAGCCTTTTCAGGCTGAGAGAAGCACTTTGGTGACGTTTCACTGTAACTTGTTCCCAGTACAGTCTAAGTGGCTGCTGACTGTGTGACTTGGTTAAAAGTGGCCAAATAGAAGCCCAATCCACAGTAGATGAGCCCAAAGGCCTTCCTTCTGACTAAACTGACACCCACTTTCTTAAAAATATCATGGGTCAAAATAGCCTTTTCAGGCTGAGAAAAGCACTTTGGTGTCATTTGCAGCTGTAACTTGTTCCCAGTACATTCTGAGTGGCTGGTGAGTGTGTGCTGTACCTAAAAGTGCACAAATAGAATCCCAATGCACTATACATGGGCCCAAATGCCTTCCTTATGACAAAACTGACACTCATTTTCTTTAAAAAATCATTGGTCAAAATAGCCTTTTCAGGCTGAGAGAAGCACTTTGGTGACGTTTCACTGTAACTTGTTCCCAGTACAGTCTAAGTGGCTGCTGACTGTGTGACTTGGCTAAAAGTGGCCAAATAGAAGCCCAATCCACAATACATGAGCCCAAAGGCCTTCCTTATGACTAAACTGACACCCACTTTCTTAAACATATCATGGGTCTAAATAGCCTTTTCAGGCTGAGAAAAGCACTTTGGTGACATTAGGCTGTAACTTGTTCCCAGTACATTCTGAGTGGCTGGTGACTGTGTGTTGTACCTAAAAGTGCCCAACAAGAATCCCAATGCACTATACATGGGCCCAAATGCCTTCCTTATGACAAAACCGACACTCATTTTCTTAAAAAAATCATTGGTCAAAATAGCCTTTTCAGGCTGAGAGAAGCACTTTGGTGACGTTTCACTGTAACTTGTTCCCAGTACAGTCTAAGTGGCTGCTGACTGTGTGACTTGGCTAAAAGTGGCCAAATAGAAGCCCAATCCACAATACATGAGCCCAAAGGCCTTCCTTATGACTAAACTGACACCCACTTTCTTAAAAATATCATGGGTCTAAATAGGCTTTTCAGGCTGAGAAAAGCACTTTGGTGACATTTGGCTGTAACTTGTTCCCAGTACATTCTGAGTGGCTGGTGACTGTGTGTTGTACCTAAAAGTGCCCAACAAGAATCCCAATGCACTATACATGGGCCCAAATGCCTTCCTTATGACAAAACTGACACTCATTTTCTTTAAAAAATCATTGGTCAAAATAGCCTTTTCAGGCTGAGAGAAGCACTTTGGTGACGTTTCACTGTAACTTGTTCCCAGTACAGTCTAAGTGGCTGCTGACTGTGTGACTTGGTTAAAAGTGGCCAAATAGAAGCCCAATCCACAGTACATGAGCCCAAAGGCCTTCCTTCTGACTAAACTGACACCCACTTTCTTAAAAATATCATGGGTCTAAATAGGCTTTTCAGGCTGAGAAAAGCACTTTGGTGACATTTGGCTGTAACTTGTTCCCAGTACATTCTGAGTGGCTGGTGACTGTGTGTTGTACCTAAAAGTGCCCAACAAGAATCCCAATGCACTATACATGGGCCCAAATGCCTTCCTTATGACAAAACTGACACTCATTTTCTTTAAAAAATCATTGGTCAAAATAGCCTTTTCAGGCTGAGAAAAGCACTTTGGTGTCATTTGCAGCTGTAACTTGTTCCCAGTACATTCTGAGTGGCTGGTGAGTGTGTGCTGTACCTAAAAGTGCACAAATAGAATCCCAATGCACTATACATGAGCCCAAATGCCTTCCTTATGACAAAACTGACACTCATTTTCTTAAAAAAATCATTGGTCAAAATAGCCTTTTCAGGCTGAGAGAAGCACTTTGGTGACGTTTCACTGTAACTTGTTCCCAGTACAGTCTAAGTGGCTGCTGACTGTGTGACTTGGCTAAAAGTGGCCAAATAGAAGCCCAATCCACAATACATGAGCCCAAAGGCCTTCCTTATGACTAAACTGACACCCACTTTCTTAAAAATATCATGGGTCTAAATAGCCTTTTCAGGCTGAGAAAAGCACTTTGGTGACATTTGGCTGTAACTTGTTCCCAGTACATTCTGAGTGGCTGGTGACTGTGTGTTGTACCTAAAAGTGCCCAACAAGAATCCCAATGCACTATACATGGGCCCAAATGCCTTCCTTATGACAAAACTGACACTCATTTTCTTTAAAAAATCATTGGTCAAAATATCCTTTTCAGGCTGAGAGAAGCACTTTGGTGACGTTTCACTGTAACTTGTTCCCAGTACAGTCTAAGTGGCTGCTGACTGTGTGACTTGGTTAAAAGTGGCCAAATAGAAGCCCAATCCACAGTAGATGAGCCCAAAGGCATTCCTTTGGGCTCAATTCCTGTGCCCAAAGTGCCCAATTCCTTAAAAATATCATGGGTCTAAATAGCCTTTTCAGGCTGAGAAAAGCACTTTGGTGTCATTTGCAGCTGTAACTTGTTCCCAATACATTCTGAGTGGCTGGTGAGTGTGTGCTGTACCTAAAAGTGCACAAATAGAATCCCAATGCACTATACATGGGCCCAAATGCCTTCCTTATGACAAAACTGACACTCATTTTCTTAAAAAAATCATTGGTCAAAATAGCCTTTTCAGGCTGAGAGAAGCACTTTGGTGACGTTTCACTGTAACTTGTTCCCAGTACAGTCTAAGTGGCTGCTGACTGTGTGACTTGGTTAAAAGTGGCCAAATAGAAGCCCAATCCACAGTAGATTAGCCCAAAGGCCTTCCTTCTGACTAAACTGACACCCACTTTCTTAAAAATATCATGGGTCAAAATAGCCTTTTCAGGCTGAGAAAAGCACTTTGGTGTCATTTGCAGCTGTAACTTGTTCCCAGTACATTCTGAGTGGCTGGTGAGTGTGTGCTGTACCTAAAAGTGCACAAATAGAATCCCAATGCACTATACATGGGCCCAAATGCCTTCCTTATGACAAAACTGACACTCATTTTCTTTAAAAAATCATTGGTCAAAATAGCCTTTTCAGGCTGAGAGAAGCACTTTGGTGACGTTTCACTGTAACTTGTTCCCAGTACAGTCTAAGTGGCTGCTGACTGTGTGACTTGGCTAAAAGTGGCCAAATAGAAGCCCAATCCACAATACATGAGCCCAAAGGCCTTCCTTATGACTAAACTGACACCCACTTTCTTAAACATATCATGGGTCTAAATAGCCTTTTCAGGCTGAGAAAAGCACTTTGGTGACATTTGGCTGTAACTTGTTCCCAGTACATTCTGAGTGGCTGGTGACTGTGTGTTGTACCTAAAAGTGCCCAACAAGAATCCCAATGCACTATACATGGGCCCAAATGCCTTCCTTATGACAAAACCGACACTCATTTTCTTAAAAAAATCATTGGTCAAAATAGCCTTTTCAGGCTGAGAGAAGCACTTTGGTGACGTTTCACTGTAACTTGTTCCCAGTACAGTCTAAGTGGCTGCTGACTGTGTGACTTGGCTAAAAGTGGCCAAATAGAAGCCCAATCCACAATACATGAGCCCAAAGGCCTTCCTTATGACTAAACTGACACCCACTTTCTTAAAAATATCATGGGTCTAAATAGGCTTTTCAGGCTGAGAAAAGCACTTTGGTGACATTTGGCTGTAACTTGTTCCCAGTACATTCTGAGTGGCTGGTGACTGTGTGTTGTACCTAAAAGTGCCCAACAAGAATCCCAATGCACTATACATGGGCCCAAATGCCTTCCTTATGACAAAACTGACACTCATTTTCTTTAAAAAATCATTGGTCAAAATAGCCTTTTCAGGCTGAGAAAAGCACTTTGGTGACATTTGGCTGTAACTTGTTCCCAGTACATTCTGAGTGGCTGGTGACTGTGTGTTGTACCTAAAAGTGCCCAACAAGAATCCCAATGCACTATACATGGGCCCAAATGCCTTCCTTATGACAAAACTGACACTCATTTTCTTTAAAAAATCATTGGTCAAAATAGCCTTTTCAGGCTGAGAAAAGCACTTTGGTGTCATTTGCAGCTGTAACTTGTTCCCAGTACATTCTGAGTGGCTGGTGAGTGTGTGCTGTACCTAAAAGTGCACAAATAGAATCCCAATGCACTATACATGGGCCCAAATGCCTTCCTTATGACAAAACTGACACTCATTTTCTTAAAAAAATCATTGGTCAAAATAGCCTTTTCAGGCTGAGAGAAGCACTTTGGTGACGTTTCACTGTAACTTGTTCCCAGTACAGTCTAAGTGGCTGCTGACTGTGTGACTTGGTTAAAAGTGGCCAAATAGAAGCCCAATCCACAGTAGATGAGCCCAAAGGCCTTCCTTCTGACTAAACTGACACCCACTTTCTTAAAAATATCATGGGTCAAAATAGCCTTTTCAGGCTGAGAAAAGCACTTTGGTGTCATTTGCAGCTGTAACTTGTTCCCAGTACATTCTGAGTGGCTGGTGAGTGTGTGCTGTACCTAAAAGTGCACAAATAGAATCCCAATGCACTATACATGGGCCCAAATGCCTTCCTTATGACAAAACTGACACTCATTTTCTTTAAAAAATCATTGGTCAAAATATCCTTTTCAGGCTGAGAGAAGCACTTTGGTGACGTTTCACTGTAACTTGTTCCCAGTACAGTCTAAGTGGCTGCTGACTGTGTGACTTGGCTAAAAGTGGCCAAATAGAAGCCCAATCCACAATACATGAGCCCAAAGGCCTTCCTTATGACTAAACTGACACCCACTTTCTTAAACATATCATGGGTCTAAATAGCCTTTTCAGGCTGAGAAAAGCACTTTGGTGACATTTGGCTGTAACTTGTTCCCAGTACATTCTGAGTGGCTGGTGACTGTGTGTTGTACCTAAAAGTGCCCAACAAGAATCCCAATGCACTATACATGGGCCCAAATGCCTTCCTTATGACAAAACCGACACTCATTTTCTTAAAAAAATCATTGGTCAAAATAGCCTTTTCAGGCTGAGAGAAGCACTTTGGTGACGTTTCACTGTAACTTGTTCCCAGTACAGTCTAAGTGGCTGCTGACTGTGTGACTTGGCTAAAAGTGGCCAAATAGAAGCCCAATCCACAATACATGAGCCCAAAGGCCTTCCTTATGACTAAACTGACACCCACTTTCTTAAAAATATCATGGGTCTAAATAGGCTTTTCAGGCTGAGAAAAGCACTTTGGTGACATTTGGCTGTAACTTGTTCCCAGTACATTCTGAGTGGCTGGTGACTGTGTGTTGTACCTAAAAGTGCCCAACAAGAATCCCAATGCACTATACATGGGCCCAAATGCCTTCCTTATGACAAAACTGACACTCATATTCTTTAAAAAATCATTGGTCAAAATAGCCTTTTCAGGCTGAGAGAAGCACTTTGGTGACGTTTCACTGTAACTTGTTCCCAGTACAGTCTAAGTGGCTGCTGACTGTGTGACTTGGTTAAAAGTGGCCAAATAGAAGCCCAATCCACAGTAGATGAGCCCAAAGGCCTTCCTTCTGACTAAACTGACACCCACTTTCTTAAAAATATCATGGGTCTAAATAGGCTTTTCAGGCTGAGAAAAGCACTTTGGTGACATTTGGCTGTAACTTGTTCCCAGTACATTCTGAGTGGCTGGTGACTGTGTGTTGTACCTAAAAGTGCCCAACAAGAATCCCAATGCACTATACATGGGCCCAAATGCCTTCCTTATGACAAAACTGACACTCATTTTCTTTAAAAAATCATTGGTCAAAATAGCCTTTTCAGGCTGAGAAAAGCACTTTGGTGTCATTTGCAGCTGTAACTTGTTCCCAGTACATTCTGAGTGGCTGGTGAGTGTGTGCTGTACCTAAAAGTGCACAAATAGAATCCCAATGCACTATACATGAGCCCAAATGCCTTCCTTATGACAAAACTGACACTCATTTTCTTAAAAAAATCATTGGTCAAAATAGCCTTTTCAGGCTGAGAGAAGCACTTTGGTGACGTTTCACTGTAACTTGTTCCCAGTACAGTCTAAGTGGCTGCTGACTGTGTGACTTGGCTAAAAGTGGCCAAATAGAAGCCCAATCCACAATACATGAGCCCAAAGGCCTTCCTTATGACTAAACTGACACCCACTTTCTTAAAAATATCATGGGTCTAAATAGCCTTTTCAGGCTGAGAAAAGCACTTTGGTGACATTTGGCTGTAACTTGTTCCCAGTACATTCTGAGTGGCTGGTGACTGTGTGTTGTACCTAAAAGTGCCCAACAAGAATCCCAATGCACTATACATGGGCCCAAATGCCTTCCTTATGACAAAACTGACACTCATTTTCTTTAAAAAATCATTGGTCAAAATATCCTTTTCAGGCTGAGAGAAGCACTTTGGTGACGTTTCACTGTAACTTGTTCCCAGTACAGTCTAAGTGGCTGCTGACTGTGTGACTTGGTTAAAAGTGGCCAAATAGAAGCCCAATCCACAGTAGATGAGCCCAAAGGCATTCCTTTGGGCTCAATTCCTGTGCCCAAAGTGCCCAATTCCTTAAAAATATCATGGGTCTAAATAGCCTTTTCAGGCTGAGAAAAGCACTTTGGTGTCATTTGCAGCTGTAACTTGTTCCCAATACATTCTGAGTGGCTGGTGAGTGTGTGCTGTACCTAAAAGTGCACAAATAGAATCCCAATGCACTATACATGGGCCCAAATGCCTTCCTTATGACAAAACTGACACTCATTTTCTTAAAAAAATCATTGGTCAAAATAGCCTTTTCAGGCTGAGAGAAGCACTTTGGTGACGTTTCACTGTAACTTGTTCCCAGTACAGTCTAAGTGGCTGCTGACTGTGTGACTTGGTTAAAAGTGGCCAAATAGAAGCCCAATCCACAGTAGATGAGCCCAAAGGCCTTCCTTCTGACTAAACTGACACCCACTTTCTTAAAAATATCATGGGTCAAAATAGCCTTTTCAGGCTGAGAAAAGCACTTTGGTGTCATTTGCAGCTGTAACTTGTTCCCAGTACATTCTGAGTGGCTGGTGAGTGTGTGCTGTACCTAAAAGTGCACAAATAGAATCCCAATGCACTATACATGGGCCCAAATGCCTTCCTTATGACAAAACTGACACTCATTTTCTTTAAAAAATCATTGGTCAAAATAGCCTTTTCAGGCTGAGAGAAGCACTTTGGTGACGTTTCACTGTAACTTGTTCCCAGTACAGTCTAAGTGGCTGCTGACTGTGTGACTTGGCTAAAAGTGGCCAAATAGAAGCCCAATCCACAATACATGAGCCCAAAGGCCTTCCTTATGACTAAACTGACACCCACTTTCTTAAACATATCATGGGTCTAAATAGCCTTTTCAGGCTGAGAAAAGCACTTTGGTGACATTTGGCTGTAACTTGTTCCCAGTACATTCTGAGTGGCTGGTGACTGTGTGTTGTACCTAAAAGTGCCCAACAAGAATCCCAATGCACTATACATGGGCCCAAATGCCTTCCTTATGACAAAACCGACACTCATTTTCTTAAAAAAATCATTGGTCAAAATAGCCTTTTCAGGCTGAGAGAAGCACTTTGGTGACGTTTCACTGTAACTTGTTCCCAGTACAGTCTAAGTGGCTGCTGACTGTGTGACTTGGCTAAAAGTGGCCAAATAGAAGCCCAATCCACAATACATGAGCCCAAAGGCCTTCCTTATGACTAAACTGACACCCACTTTCTTAAAAATATCATGGGTCTAAATAGGCTTTTCAGGCTGAGAAAAGCACTTTGGTGACATTTGGCTGTAACTTGTTCCCAGTACATTCTGAGTGGCTGGTGACTGTGTGTTGTACCTAAAAGTGCCCAACAAGAATCCCAATGCACTATACATGGGCCCGAATGCCTTCCTTATGACAAAACTGACACTCATTTTCTTTAAAAAATCATTGGTCAAAATAGCCTTTTCAGGCTGAGAAAAGCACTTTGGTGACATTTGGCTGTAACTTGTTCCCAGTACATTCTGAGTGGCTGGTGACTGTGTGTTGTACCTAAAAGTGCCCAACAAGAATCCCAATGCACTATACATGGGCCCAAATGCCTTCCTTATGACAAAACTGACACTCATTTTCTTTAAAAAATCATTGGTCAAAATAGCCTTTTCAGGCTGAGAAAAGCACTTTGGTGTCATTTGCAGCTGTAACTTGTTCCCAGTACATTCTGAGTGGCTGGTGAGTGTGTGCTGTACCTAAAAGTGCACAAATAGAATCCCAATGCACTATACATGGGCCCAAATGCCTTCCTTATGACAAAACTGACACTCATTTTCTTAAAAAAATCATTGGTCAAAATAGCCTTTTCAGGCTGAGAGAAGCACTTTGGTGACGTTTCACTGTAACTTGTTCCCAGTACAGTCTAAGTGGCTGCTGACTGTGTGACTTGGCTAAAAGTGGCCAAATAGAAGCCCAATCCACAATACATGAGCCCAAAGGCCTTCCTTATGACTAAACTGACACCCACTTTCTTAAAAATATCATGGGTCTAAATAGCCTTTTCAGGCTGAGAAAAGCACTTCGGTGACATTTGGCTGTAACTTGTTCCCAGTACATTCTGAGTGGCTGGTGACTGTGTGTTGTACCTAAAAGTGCCCAACAAGAATCCCAATGCACTATACATGGGCCCAAATG
The DNA here is from genome assembly GCF_963454915.1 of Gymnoscopelus microlampas. Taxonomy (NCBI): domain Eukaryota; kingdom Metazoa; phylum Chordata; class Actinopteri; order Myctophiformes; family Myctophidae; genus Gymnoscopelus; species Gymnoscopelus microlampas. Next base: position 130,100 of record NW_028155730.1, on the reverse strand, counting down.
CCTTCCTTATGACAAAACTGACACTCATTTTCTTAAAAAAATCATTGGTCAAATTAGCCTTTTCAGGCTGAGAGAAGCACTTTGGTGACGTTTCACTGTAACTTGTTCCCAGTACAGTCTAAGTGGCTGCTGACTGTGTGACTTGGTTAAAAGTGGCCAAATAGAAGCCCAATCCACAGTAGATGAGCCCAAAGGCCTTCCTTCTGACTAAACTGACACCCACTTTCTTAAAAATATCATGGGTCAAAATAGCCTTTTCAGGCTGAGAAAAGCACTTTGGTGTCATTTGCAGCTGTAACTTGTTCCCAGTACATTCTGAGTGGCTGGTGAGTGTGTGCTGTACCTAAAAGTGCACAAATAGAATCCCAATGCACTATACATGGGCCCAAATGCCTTCCTTATGACAAAACTGACACTCATTTTCTTTAAAAAATCATTGGTCAAAATAGCCTTTTCAGGCTGAGAGAAGCACTTTGGTGACGTTTCACTGTAACTTGTTCCCAGTACAGTCTAAGTGGCTGCTGACTGTGTGACTTGGCTAAAAGTGGCCAAATAGAAGCCCAATCCACAATACATGAGCCCAAAGGCCTTCCTTATGACTAAACTGACACCCACTTTCTTAAACATATCATGGGTCTAAATAGCCTTTTCAGGCTGAGAAAAGCACTTTGGTGACATTTGGCTGTAACTTGTTCCCAGTACATTCTGAGTGGCTGGTGACTGTGTGTTGTACCTAAAAGTGCCCAACAAGAATCCCAATGCACTATACATGGGCCCAAATGCCTTCCTTATGACAAAACCGACACTCATTTTCTTAAAAAAATCATTGGTCAAAATAGCCTTTTCAGGCTGAGAGAAGCACTTTGGTGACGTTTCACTGTAACTTGTTCCCAGTACAGTCTAAGTGGCTGCTGACTGTGTGACTTGGCTAAAAGTGGCCAAATAGAAGCCCAATCCACAATACATGAGCCCAAAGGCCTTCCTTATGACTAAACTGACACCCACTTTCTTAAAAATATCATGGGTCTAAATAGGCTTTTCAGGCTGAGAAAAGCACTTTGGTGACATTTGGCTTTAACTTGTTCCCAGTACATTCTGAGTGGCTGGTGACTGTGTGTTGTACCTAAAAGTGCCCAACAAGAATCCCAATGCACTATACATGGGCCCAAATGCCTTCCTTATGACAAAACTGACACTCATTTTCTTTAAAAAATCATTGGTCAAAATAGCCTTTTCAGGCTGAGAGAAGCACTTTGGTGACGTTTCACTGTAACTTGTTCCCAGTACAGTCTAAGTGGCTGCTGACTGTGTGACTTGGTTAAAAGTGGCCAAATAGAAGCCCAATCCACAGTAGATGAGCCCAAAGGCATTCCTTCTGACTAAACTGACACCCACTTTCTTAAAAATATCATGGGTCTAAATAGGCTTTTCAGGCTGAGAAAAGCACTTTGGTGACATTTGGCTGTAACTTGTTCCCAGTACATTCTGAGTGGCTGGTGACTGTGTGTTGTACCTAAAAGTGCCCAACAAGAATCCCAATGCACTATACATGGACCCAAATGCCTTCCTTATGACAAAACTGACACTCATTTTCTTTAAAAAATCATTGGTCAAAATAGCCTTTTCAGGCTGAGAGAAGCACTTTGGTGACGTTTCACTGTAACTTGTTCCCAGTACAGTCTAAGTGGCTGCTGACTGTGTGACTTGGTTAAAAGTGGCCAAATAGAAGCCCAATCCACAGTAGATGAGCCCAAAGGCATTCCTTCTGACTAAACTGACACCCACTTTCTTAAAAATATCATGGGTCTAAATAGGCTTTTCAGGCTGAGAAAAGCACTTTGGTGACATTTGGCTGTAACTTGTTCCCAGTACATTCTGAGTGGCTGGTGACTGTGTGTTGTACCTAAAAGTGCCCAACAAGAATCCCAATGCACTATACATGGGCCCAAATGCCTTCCTTATGACAAAACTGACACTCATTTTCTTTAAAAAATCATTGGTCAAAATAGCCTTTTCAGGCTGAGAAAAGCACTTTGGTGTCATTTGCAGCTGTAACTTGTTCCCAGTACATTCTGAGTGGCTGGTGAGTGTGTGCTATACCTAAAAGTGCACAAATAGAATCCCAATGCACTATACATGGGCCCGAATGCCTTCCTTATGACAAAACTGACACTCATTTTCTTAAAAAAATCATTGGTCAAAATAGCCTTTTCAGGCTGAGAGAAGCACTTTGGTGACGTTTCACTGTAACTTGTTCCCAGTACAGTCTAAGTGGCTGCTGACTGTGTGACTTGGCTAAAAGTGGCCAAATAGAAGCCCAATCCACAATACATGAGCCCAAAGGCCTTCCTTATGACTAAACTGACACCCACTTTCTTAAAAATATCATGGGTCTAAATAGCCTTTTCAGGCTGAGAAAAGCACTTTGGTGACATTTGGCTGTAACTTGTTCCCAGTACATTCTGAGTGGCTGGTGACTGTGTGTTGTACCTAAGAGTGCCCAACAAGAATCCCAATGCACTATACATGGGCCCAAATGCCTTCCTTATGACAAAACTGACACTCATTTTCTTTAAAAAATCATTGGTCAAAATAGCCTTTTCAGGCTGAGAAAAGCACTTTGGTGTCATTTGCAGCTGTAACTTGTTCCCAGTACATTCTGAGTGGCTGGTGAGTGTGTGCTGTACCTAAAAGTGCACAAATAGAATCCCAATGCACTATACATGGGCCCAAATGCCTTCCTTATGACAAAACTGACACTCATTTTCTTTAAAAAATCATTGGTCAAAATAGCCTTTTCAGGCTGAGAGAAGCACTTTGGTGACATTTGGCTGTAACTTGTTCCCAGTACATTCTGAGTGGCTGGTAGTCACCAGCCACTACAAGTGCCCAACAAGAATCCCAATGCACTATACATGGGCCCAAATGCCTTCCTTATGACAAAACTGACACTCATTTTCTTTAAAAAATCATTGGTCAAAATAGCCTTTTCAGGCTGAGAGAAGCACTTTGGTGACGTTTCACTGTAACTTGTTCCCAGTACAGTCTAAGTGGCTGCTGACTGTGTGACTTGGCTAAAAGTGGCCAAATAGAAGCCCAATCCACAATACATGAGCCCAAAGGCCATCCTTATGACTAAACTGACACCCACTTTCTTGAAAATATCATGGGTCTAAATAGCCTTTTCAGGCTGAGAAAAGCACTTTGGTGACATTTGGCTGTAACTTGTTCCCAGTACATTCTGAGTGGCTGGTGACTGTGTGTTGTACCTAAGAGTGCCCAACAAGAATCCCAATGCACTATACATGGGCCCAAATGCCTTCCTTATGACAAAACTGACACTCATTTTCTTTAAAAAATCATTGGTCAAAATAGCCTTTTCAGGCTGAGAAAAGCACTTTGGTGTCATTTGCAGCTGTAACTTGTTCCCAATACATTCTGAGTGGCTGGTGAGTGTGTGCTGTACCTAAAAGTGCACAAATAGAATCCCAATGCACTATACATGGGCCCAAATGCCTTCCTTATGACAAAACTGACACTCATTTTCTTAAAAAAATCATTGGTCAAAATAGCCTTTTCAGGCTGAGAGAAGCACTTTGGTGACGTTTCACTGTAACTTGTTCCCAGTACAGTCTAAGTGGCTGCTGACTGTGTGACTTGGTTAAAAGTGGCCAAATAGAAGCCCAATCCACAGTAGATGAGCCCAAAGGCCTTCCTTCTGACTAAACTGACACCCACTTTCTTAAAAATATCATGGGTCAAAATAGCCTTTTCAGGCTGAGAAAAGCACTTTGGTGTCATTTGCAGCTGTAACTTGTTCCCAGTACATTCTGAGTGGCTGGTGAGTGTGTGCTGTACCTAAAAGTGCACAAATAGAATCCCAATGCACTATACATGGGCCCAAATGCCTTCCTTATGACAAAACTGACACTCATTTTCTTTAAAAAATCATTGGTCAAAATAGCCTTTTCAGGCTGAGAGAAGCACTTTGGTGACGTTTCACTGTAACTTGTTCCCAGTACAGTCTAAGTGGCTGCTGACTGTGTGACTTGGCTAAAAGTGGCCAAATAGAAGCCCAATCCACAATACATGAGCCCAAAGGCCTTCCTTATGACTAAACTGACACCCACTTTCTTAAACATATCATGGGTCTAAATAGCCTTTTCAGGCTGAGAAAAGCACTTTGGTGACATTTGGCTGTAACTTGTTCCCAGTACATTCTGAGTGGCTGGTGACTGTGTGTTGTACCTAAAAGTGCCCAACAAGAATCCCAATGCACTATACATGGGCCCAAATGCCTTCCTTATGACAAAACCGACACTCATTTTCTTAAAAAAATCATTGGTCAAAATAGCCTTTTCAGGCTGAGAGAAGCACTTTGGTGACGTTTCACTGTAACTTGTTCCCAGTACAGTCTAAGTGGCTGCTGACTGTGTGACTTGGCTAAAAGTGGCCAAATAGAAGCCCAATCCACAATACATGAGCCCAAAGGCCTTCCTTATGACTAAACTGACACCCACTTTCTTAAAAATATCATGGGTCTAAATAGGCTTTTCAGGCTGAGAAAAGCACTTTGGTGACATTTGGCTGTAACTTGTTCCCAGTACATTTTGAGTGGCTGGTGACTGTGTGTTGTACCTAAAAGTGCCCAACAAGAATCCCAATGCACTATACATGGGCCCAAATGCCTTCCTTATGACAAAACTGACACTCATTTTCTTTAAAAAATCATTGGTCAAAATAGCCTTTTCAGGCTGAGAAAAGCACTTTGGTGACATTTGGCTGTAACTTGTTCCCAGTACATTCTGAGTGGCTGGTGACTGTGTGTTGTACCTAAAAGTGCCCAACAAGAATCCCAATGCACTATACATGGGCCCAAATGCCTTCCTTATGACAAAACTGACACTCATTTTCTTTAAAAAATCATTGGTCAAAATAGCCTTTTCAGGCTGAGAAAAGCACTTTGGTTTCATTTGCAGCTGTAACTTGTTCCCAGTACATTCTGAGTGGCTGGTGAGTGTGTGCTGTACCTAAAAGTGCACAAATAGAATCCCAATGCACTATACATGGGCCCAAATGCCTTCCTTATGACAAAACTGACACTCATTTTCTTAAAAAAATCATTGGTCAAAATAGCCTTTTCAGGCTGAGAGAAGCACTTTGGTGACGTTTCACTGTAACTTGTTCCCAGTACAGTCTAAGTGGCTGCTGACTGTGTGACTTGGCTAAAAGTGGCCAAATAGAAGCCCAATCCACAATACATGAGCCCAAAGGCCTTCCTTATGACTAAACTGACACCCACTTTCTTAAAAATATCATGGGTCTAAATAGCCTTTTCAGGCTGAGAAAAGCACTTCGGTGACATTTGGCTGTAACTTGTTCCCAGTACATTCTGAGTGGCTGGTGACTGTGTGTTGTACCTAAAAGTGCCCAACAAGAATCCCAATGCACTATACATGGGCCCAAATGCCTTCCTTATGACAAAACTGACACTCATTTTCTTAAAAAAATCATTGGTCAAAATAGCCTTTTCAGGCTGAGAGAAGCACTTTGGTGACGTTTCACTGTAACTTGTTCCCAGTACAGTCTAAGTGGCTGCTGACTGTGTGACTTGGTTAAAAGTGGCCAAATAGAAGCCCAATCCACAGTAGATGAGCCCAAAGGCCTTCCTTGTGACTAAACTGACACCCACTTTCTTAAAAATATCATGGGTCAAAATAGCCTTTTCAGGCTGAGAAAAGCACTTTGGTGTCATTTGCAGCTGTAACTTGTTCCCAGTACATTCTGAGTGGCTGGTGAATGTGTGCTGTACCTAAAAGTGCACAAACAGAAATCCCAATGCACTATACATGGGCCCAAATGCCTTCCTTATGACAAAACTGACACTCATTTTCTTTAAAAAATCATTGGTCAAAATAGCCTTTTCAGGCTGAGAGAAGCACTTTGGTGACGTTTCACTGTAACTTGTTCCCAGTACAGTCTAAGTGGCTGCTGACTGTGTGACTTGGCTAAAAGTGGCCAAATAGAAGCCCAATCCACAATACATGAGCCCAAAGGCCTTCCTTATGACTAAACTGACACCCACTTTCTTAAACATATCATGGGTCTAAATAGCCTTTTCAGGCTGAGAAAAGCACTTTGGTGACATTTGGCTGTAACTTGTTCCCAGTACATTCTGAGTGGCTGGTGACTGTGTGTTGTACCTAAGAGTGCCCAACAAGAATCCCAATGCACTATACATGGGCCCAAATGCCTTCCTTATGACAAAACTGACACTCATTTTCTTTAAAAAATCATTGGTCAAAATATCCTTTTCAGGCTGAGAGAAGCACTTTGGTGACGTTTCACTGTAACTTGTTCCCAGTACAGTCTAAGTGGCTGCTGACTGTGTGACTTGGTTAAAAGTGGCCAAATAGAAGCCCAATCCACAGTAGATGAGCCCAAAGGCATTCCTTTGGGCTCAATTCCTGTGCCCAAAGTGCCCAATTCCTTAAAAATATCATGGGTCTAAATAGCCTTTTCAGGCTGAGAAAAGCACTTTGGTGACATTTGGCTGTAACTTGTTCCCAGTACATTCTGAGTGGCTGGTGACTGTGTGTTGTACCTAAAAGTGCCCAACAAGAATCCCAATGCACTATACATGGGCCCAAATGCCTTCCTTATGACAAAACCGACACTCATTTTCTTAAAAAAATCATTGGTCAAAATAGCCTTTTCAGGCTGAGAGAAGCACTTTGGTGACGTTTCACTGTAACTTGTTCCCAGTACAGTCTAAGTGGCTGCTGACTGTGTGACTTGGCTAAAAGTGGCCAAATAGAAGCCCAATCCACAATACATGAGCCCAAAGGCCTTCCTTATGACTAAACTGACACCCACTTTCTTAAAAATATCATGGGTCTAAATAGGCTTTTCAGGCTGAGAAAAGCACTTTGGTGACATTTGGCTGTAACTTGTTCCCAGTACATTCTGAGTGGCTGGTGACTGTGTGTTGTACCTAAAAGTGCCCAACAAGAATCCCAATGCACTATACATGGGCCCAAATGCCTTCCTTATGACAAAACTGACACTCATTTTCTTTAAAAAATCATTGGTCAAAATAGCCTTTTCAGGCTGAGAAAAGCACTTTGGTGACATTTGGCTGTAACTTGTTCCCAGTACATTCTGAGTGGCTGGTGACTGTGTGTTGTACCTAAAAGTGCCCAACAAGAATCCCAATGCACTATACATGGGCCCAAATGCCTTCCTTATGACAAAACTGACACTCATTTTCTTTAAAAAATCATTGGTCAAAATAGCCTTTTCAGGCTGAGAAAAGCACTTTGGTGTCATTTGCAGCTGTAACTTGTTCCCAGTACATTCTGAGTGGCTGGTGAGTGTGTGCTGTACCTAAAAGTGCACAAATAGAATCCCAATGCACTATACATGGGCCCAAATGCCTTCCTTATGACAAAACTGACACTCATTTTCTTAAAAAAATCATTGGTCAAAATAGCCTTTTCAGGCTGAGAGAAGCACTTTGGTGACGTTTCACTGTAACTTGTTCCCAGTACAGTCTAAGTGGCTGCTGACTGTGTGACTTGGCTAAAAGTGGCCAAATAGAAGCCCAATCCACAATACATGAGCCCAAAGGCCTTCCTTATGACTAAACTGACACCCACTTTCTTAAAAATATCATGGGTCTAAATAGCCTTTTCAGGCTGAGAAAAGCACTTCGGTGACATTTGGCTGTAACTTGTTCCCAGTACATTCTGAGTGGCTGGTGACTGTGTGTTGTACCTAAAAGTGCCCAACAAGAATCCCAATGCACTATACATGGGCCCAAATGCCTTCCTTATGACAAAACTGACACTCATTTTCTTAAAAAAATCATTGGTCAAAATAGCCTTTTCAGGCTGAGAGAAGCACTTTGGTGACGTTTCACTGTAACTTGTTCCCAGTACAGTCTAAGTGGCTGCTGACTGTGTGACTTGGTTAAAAGTGGCCAAATAGAAGCCCAATCCACAGTAGATGAGCCCAAAGGCCTTCCTTCTGACTAAACTGACACCCACTTTCTTAAAAATATCATGGGTCAAAATAGCCTTTTCAGGCTGAGAAAAGCACTTTGGTGTCATTTGCAGCTGTAACTTGTTCCCAGTACATTCTGAGTGGCTGGTGAGTGTGTGCTGTACCTAAAAGTGCACAAATAGAATCCCAATGCACTATACATGGGCCCAAATGCCTTCCTTATGACAAAACTGACACTCATTTTCTTTAAAAAATCATTGGTCAAAATAGCCTTTTCAGGCTGAGAGAAGCACTTTGGTGACGTTTCACTGTAACTTGTTCCCAGTACAGTCTAAGTGGCTGCTGACTGTGTGACTTGGCTAAAAGTGGCCAAATAGAAGCCCAATCCACAATACATGAGCCCAAAGGCCTTCCTTATGACTAAACTGACACCCACTTTCTTAAACATATCATGGGTCTAAATAGCCTTTTCAGGCTGAGAAAAGCACTTTGGTGACATTTGGCTGTAACTTGTTCCCAGTACATTCTGAGTGGCTGGTGACTGTGTGTTGTACCTAAAAGTGCCCAACAAGAATCCCAATGCACTATACATGGGCCCAAATGCCTTCCTTATGACAAAACCGACACTCATTTTCTTAAAAAAATCATTGGTCAAAATAGCCTTTTCAGGCTGAGAGAAGCACTTTGGTGACGTTTCACTGTAACTTGTTCCCAGTACAGTCTAAGTGGCTGCTGACTGTGTGACTTGGCTAAAAGTGGCCAAATAGAAGCCCAATCCACAATACATGAGCCCAAAGGCCTTCCTTATGACTAAACTGACACCCACTTTCTTAAAAATATCATGGGTCTAAATAGGCTTTTCAGGCTGAGAAAAGCACTTTGGTGACATTTGGCTTTAACTTGTTCCCAGTACATTCTGAGTGGCTGGTGACTGTGTGTTGTACCTAAAAGTGCCCAACAAGAATCCCAATGCACTATACATGGGCCCAAATGCCTTCCTTATGACAAAACTGACACTCATTTTCTTTAAAAAATCATTGGTCAAAATAGCCTTTTCAGGCTGAGAGAAGCACTTTGGTGACGTTTCACTGTAACTTGTTCCCAGTACAGTCTAAGTGGCTGCTGACTGTGTGACTTGGTTAAAAGTGGCCAAATAGAAGCCCAATCCACAGTAGATGAGCCCAAAGGCATTCCTTCTGACTAAACTGACACCCACTTTCTTAAAAATATCATGGGTCTAAATAGGCTTTTCAGGCTGAGAAAAGCACTTTGGTGACATTTGGCTGTAACTTGTTCCCAGTACATTCTGAGTGGCTGGTGACTGTGTGTTGTACCTAAAAGTGCCCAACAAGAATCCCAATGCACTATACATGGGCCCAAATGCCTTCCTTATGACAAAACTGACACTCATTTTCTTTAAAAAATCATTGGTCAAAATAGCCTTTTCAGGCTGAGAGAAGCACTTTGGTGACGTTTCACTGTAACTTGTTCCCAGTACAGTCTAAGTGGCTGCTGACTGTGTGACTTGGTTAAAAGTGGCCAAATAGAAGCCCAATCCACAGTAGATGAGCCCAAAGGCATTCCTTCTGACTAAACTGACACCCACTTTCTTAAAAATATCATGGGTCTAAATAGGCTTTTCAGGCTGAGAAAAGCACTTTGGTGACATTTGGCTGTAACTTGTTCCCAGTACATTCTGAGTGGCTGGTGACTGTGTGTTGTACCTAAAAGTGCCCAACAAGAATCCCAATGCACTATACATGGGCCCAAATGCCTTCCTTATGACAAAACTGACACTCATTTTCTTTAAAAAATCATTGGTCAAAATAGCCTTTTCAGGCTGAGAAAAGCACTTTGGTGTCATTTGCAGCTGTAACTTGTTCCCAGTACATTCTGAGTGGCTGGTGAGTGTGTGCTATACCTAAAAGTGCACAAATAGAATCCCAATGCACTATACATGGGCCCGAATGCCTTCCTTATGACAAAACTGACACTCATTTTCTTAAAAAAATCATTGGTCAAAATAGCCTTTTCAGGCTGAGAGAAGCACTTTGGTGACGTTTCACTGTAACTTGTTCCCAGTACAGTCTAAGTGGCTGCTGACTGTGTGACTTGGCTAAAAGTGGCCAAATAGAAGCCCAATCCACAATACATGAGCCCAAAGGCCTTCCTTATGACTAAACTGACACCCACTTTCTTAAAAATATCATGGGTCTAAATAGCCTTTTCAGGCTGAGAAAAGCACTTTGGTGACATTTGGCTGTAACTTGTTCCCAGTACATTCTGAGTGGCTGGTGACTGTGTGTTGTACCTAAGAGTGCCCAACAAGAATCCCAATGCACTATACATGGGCCCAAATGCCTTCCTTATGACAAAACTGACACTCATTTTCTTTAAAAAATCATTGGTCAAAATAGCCTTTTCAGGCTGAGAAAAGCACTTTGGTGTCATTTGCAGCTGTAACTTGTTCCCAGTACATTCTGAGTGGCTGGTGAGTGTGTGCTGTACCTAAAAGTGCACAAATAGAATCCCAATGCACTATACATGGGCCCAAATGCCTTCCTTATGACAAAACTGACACTCATTTTCTTTAAAAAATCATTGGTCAAAATAGCCTTTTCAGGCTGAGAAAAGCACTTTGGTGACATTTGGCTGTAACTTGTTCCCAGTACATTCTGAGTGGCTGGTAGTCACTGCACTATACATGGGCCCAAATGCCTTCCTTATGACAAAACTGACACTCATTTTCTTTAAAAAATCATTGGTCAAAATAGCCTTTTCAGGCTGAGAGAAGCACTTTGGTGACGTTTCACTGTAACTTGTTCCCAGTACAGTCTAAGTGGCTGCTGACTGTGTGACTTGGCTAAAAGTGGCCAAATAGAAGCCCAATCCACAATACATGAGCCCAAAGGCCATCCTTATGACTAAACTGACACCCACTTTCTTAAAAATATCATGGGTCTAAATAGCCTTTTCAGGCTGAGAAAAGCACTTTGGTGACATTTGGCTGTAACTTGTTCCCAGTACATTCTGAGTGGCTGGTGACTGTGTGTTGTACCTAAGAGTGCCCAACAAGAATCCCAATGCACTATACATGGGCCCAAATGCCTTCCTTATGACAAAACTGACACTCATTTTCTTTAAAAAATCATTGGTCAAAATAGCCTTTTCAGGCTGAGAAAAGCACTTTGGTGTCATTTGCAGCTGTAACTTGTTCCCAGTACATTCTGAGTGGCTGGTGAGTGTGTGCTGTACCTAAAAGTGCACAAATAGAATCCCAATGCACTATACATGGGCCCAAATGCCTTCCTTATGACAAAACTGACACTCATTTTCTTTAAAAAATCATTGGTCAAAATAGCCTTTTCAGGCTGAGAGAAGCACTTTGGTGACATTTGGCTGTAACTTGTTCCCAGTACATTCTGAGTGGCTGGTAGTCACCAGCCACTACAAGTGCCCAACAAGAATCCCAATGCACTATACATGGGCCCAAATGCCTTCCTTATGACAAAACTGACACTCATTTTCTTTAAAAAATCATTGGTCAAAATAGCCTTTTCAGGCTGAGAGAAGCACTTTGGTGACGTTTCACTGTAACTTGTTCCCAGTACAGTCTAAGTGGCTGCTGACTGTGTGACTTGGCTAAAAGTGGCCAAATAGAAGCCCAATCCACAATACATGAGCCCAAAGGCCATCCTTATGACTAAACTGACACCCACTTTCTTGAAAATATCATGGGTCTAAATAGCCTTTTCAGGCTGAGAAAAGCACTTTGGTGACATTTGGCTGTAACTTGTTCCCAGTACATTCTGAGTGGCTGGTGACTGTGTGTTGTACCTAAGAGTGCCCAACAAGAATCCCAATGCACTATACATGGGCCCAAATGCCTTCCTTATGACAAAACTGACACTCATTTTCTTTAAAAAATCATTGGTCAAAATAGCCTTTTCAGGCTGAGAAAAGCACTTTGGTGTCATTTGCAGCTGTAACTTGTTCCCAATACATTCTGAGTGGCTGGTGAGTGTGTGCTGTACCTAAAAGTGCACAAATAGAATCCCAATGCACTATACATGGGCCCAAATGCCTTCCTTATGACAAAACTGACACTCATTTTCTTAAAAAAATCATTGGTCAAAATAGCCTTTTCAGGCTGAGAGAAGCACTTTGGTGACGTTTAACTGTAACTTGTTCCCAGTACAGTCTAAGTGGCTGCTGACTGTGTGACTTGGTTAAAAGTGGCCAAATAGAAGCCCAATCCACAGTAGATGAGCCCAAAGGCCTTCCTTCTGACTAAACTGACACCCACTTTCTTAAAAATATCATGGGTCAAAATAGCCTTTTCAGGCTGAGAAAAGCACTTTGGTGTCATTTGCAGCTGTAACTTGTTCCCAGTACATTCTGAGTGGCTGGTGAGTGTGTGCTGTACCTAAAAGTGCACAAATAGAATCCCAATGCACTATACATGGGCCCAAATGCCTTCCTTATGACAAAACTGACACTCATTTTCTTTAAAAAATCATTGGTCAAAATAGCCTTTTCAGGCTGAGAGAAGCACTTTGGTGACGTTTCACTGTAACTTGTTCCCAGTACAGTCTAAGTGGCTGCTGACTGTGTGACTTGGCTAAAAGTGGCCAAATAGAAGCCCAATCCACAATACATGAGCCCAAAGGCCTTCCTTATGACTAAACTGACACCCACTTTCTTAAACATATCATGGGTCTAAATAGCCTTTTCAGGCTGAGAAAAGCACTTTGGTGACATTTGGCTGTAACTTGTTCCCAGTACATTCTGAGTGGCTGGTGACTGTGTGTTGTACCTAAAAGTGCCCAACAAGAATCCCAATGCACTATACATGGGCCCAAATGCCTTCCTTATGACAAAACCGACACTCATTTTCTTAAAAAAATCATTGGTCAAAATAGCCTTTTCAGGCTGAGAGAAGCACTTTGGTGACGTTTCACTGTAACTTGTTCCCAGTACAGTCTAAGTGGCTGCTGACTGTGTGACTTGGCTAAAAGTGACCAAATAGAAGCCCAATCCACAATACATGAGCCCAAAGGCCTTCCTTATGACTAAACTGACACCCACTTTCTTAAAAATATCATGGGTCTAAATAGGCTTTTCAGGCTGAGAAAAGCACTTTGGTGACATTTGGCTGTAACTTGTTCCCAGTACATTTTGAGTGGCTGGTGACTGTGTGTTGTACCTAAAAGTGCCCAACAAGAATCCCAATGCACTATACATGGGCCCAAATGCCTTCCTTATGACAAAACTGACACTCATTTTCTTTAAAAAATCATTGGTCAAAATAGCCTTTTCAGGCTGAGAAAAGCACTTTGGTGACATTTGGCTGTAACTTGTTCCCAGTACATTCTGAGTGGCTGGTGACTGTGTGTTGTACCTAAAAGTGCCCAACAAGAATCCCAATGCACTATACATGGGCCCAAATGCCTTCCTTATGACAAAACTGACACTCATTTTCTTTAAAAAATCATTGGTCAAAATAGCCTTTTCAGGCTGAGAGAAGCACTTTGGTGACGTTTCACTGTAACTTGTTCCCAGTACAGTCTAAGTGGCTGCTGACTGTGTGACTTGGCTAAAAGTGGCCAAATAGAAGCCCAATCCACAATACATGAGCCCAAAGGCCTTCCTTATGACTAAACTGACACCCACTTTCTTAAAAATATCATGGGTCTAAATAGCCTTTTCAGGCTGAGAAAAGCACTTCGGTGACATTTGGCTGTAACTTGTTCCCAGTACATTCTGAGTGGCTGGTGACTGTGTGTTGTACCTAAAAGTGCCCAACAAGAATCCCAATGCACTATACATGGGCCCAAATGCCTTCCTTATGACAAAACTGACACTCATTTTCTTAAAAAAATCATTGGTCAAAATAGCCTTTTCAGGCTGAGAGAAGCACTTTGGTGACGTTTCACTGTAACTTGTTCCCAGTACAGTCTAAGTGGCTGCTGACTGTGTGACTTGGTTAAAAGTGGCCAAATAGAAGCCCAATCCACAGTAGATGAGCCCAAAGGCCTTCCTTGTGACTAAACTGACACCCACTTTCTTAAAAATATCATGGGTCAAAATAGCCTTTTCAGGCTGAGAAAAGCACTTTGGTGTCATTTGCAGCTGTAACTTGTTCCCAGTACATTCTGAGTGGCTGGTGAATGTGTGCTGTACCTAAAAGTGCACAAACAGAAATCCCAATGCACTATACATGGGCCCAAATGCCTTCCTTATGACAAAACTGACACTCATTTTCTTTAAAAAATCATTGGTCAAAATAGCCTTTTCAGGCTGAGAGAAGCACTTTGGTGACGTTTCACTGTAACTTGTTCCCAGTACAGTCTAAGTGGCTGCTGACTGTGTGACTTGGCTAAAAGTGGCCAAATAGAAGCCCAATCCACAATACATGAGCCCAAAGGCCTTCCTTATGACTAAACTGACACCCACTTTCTTAAACATATCATGGGTCTAAATAGCCTTTTCAGGCTGAGAAAAGCACTTTGGTGACATTTGGCTGTAACTTGTTCCCAGTACATTCTGAGTGGCTGGTGACTGTGTGTTGTACCTAAAAGTGCCCAACAAGAATCCCAATGCACTATACATGGGCCCAAATGCCTTCCTTATGACAAAACCGACACTCATTTTCTTAAAAAAAATCATTGGTCAAAATAGCCTTTTCAGGCTGAGAGAAGCACTTTGGTGACGTTTCACTGTAACTTGTTCCCAGTACAGTCTAAGTGGCTGCTGACTGTGTGACTTGGCTAAAAGTGGCCAAATAGAAGCCCAATCCACAATACATGAGCCCAAAGGCCTTCCTTATGACTAAACTGACACCCACTTTCTTAAAAATATCATGGGTCTAAATAGGCTTTTCAGGCTGAGAAAAGCACTTTGGTGACATTTGGCTTTAACTTGTTCCCAGTACATTCTGAGTGGCTGGTGACTGTGTGTTGTACCTAAAAGTGCCCAACAAGAATCCCAATGCACTATACATGGGCCCAAATGCCTTCCTTATGACAAAACTGACACTCATTTTCTTTAAAAAATCATTGGTCAAAATAGCCTTTTCAGGCTGAGAGAAGCACTTTGGTGACGTTTCACTGTAACTTGTTCCCAGTACAGTCTAAGTGGCTGCTGACTGTGTGACTTGGTTAAAAGTGGCCAAATAGAAGCCCAATCCACAGTAGATGAGCCCAAAGGCATTCCTTCTGACTAAACTGACACCCACTTTCTTAAAAATATCATGGGTCTAAATAGGCTTTTCAGGCTGAGAAAAGCACTTTGGTGACATTTGGCTGTAACTTGTTCCCAGTACATTCTGAGTGGCTGGTGACTGTGTGTTGTACCTAAAAGTGCCCAACAAGAATCCCAATGCACTATACATGGGCCCAAATGCCTTCCTTATGACAAAACTGACACTCATTTTCTTTAAAAAATCATTGGTCAAAATAGCCTTTTCAGGCTGAGAAAAGCACTTTGGTGTCATTTGCAGCTGTAACTTGTTCCCAGTACATTCTGAGTGGCTGGTGAGTGTGTGCTATACCTAAAAGTATACAAATAGAATCCCAATGCACTATACATGGGCCCGAATGCCTTCCTTATGACAAAACTGACACTCATTTTCTTAAAAAAATCATTGGTCAAAATAGCCTTTTCAGGCTGAGAGAAGCACTTTGGTGACGTTTCACTGTAACTTGTTCCCAGTACAGTCTAAGTGGCTGCTGACTGTGTGACTTGGCTAAAAGTGGCCAAATAGAAGCCCAATCCACAATACATGAGCCCAAAGGCCTTCCTTATGACTAAACTGACACCCACTTTCTTAAAAATATCATGGGTCTAAATAGCCTTTTCAGGCTGAGAAAAGCACTTTGGTGACATTTGGCTGTAACTTGTTCCCAGTACATTCTGAGTGGCTGGTGACTGTGTGTTGTACCTAAGAGTGCCCAACGAGATTCCCAAATGCACTATACATGGGCCCAAATGCCTTCCTTATGACAAAACTGACACTCATTTTCTTTAAAAAATCATTGGTCAAAATAGCCTTTTCAGGCTGAGAAAAGCACTTTGGTGTCATTTGCAGCTGTAACTTGTTCCCAGTACATTCTGAGTGGCTGGTGAGTGTGTGCTGTACCTAAAAGTGCACAAATAGAATCCCAATGCACTATACATGGGCCCAAATGCCTTCCTTATGACAAAACTGACACTCATTTTCTTTAAAAAATCATTGGTCAAAATAGCCTTTTCAGGCTGAGAAAAGCACTTTGGTGACATTTGGCTGTAACTTGTTCCCAGTACATTCTGAGTGGCTGGTAGTCACCAGCCACTACAAGTGCCCAACAAGAATCCCAATGCACTATACATGGGCCCAAATGCCTTCCTTATGACAAAACTGACACTCATTTTCTTTAAAAAATCATTGGTCAAAATAGCCTTTTCAGGCTGAGAGAAGCACTTTGGTGACGTTTCACTGTAACTTGTTCCCAGTACAGTCTAAGTGGCTGCTGACTGTGTGACTTGGCTAAAAGTGGCCAAATAGAAGCCCAATCCACAATACATGAGCCCAAAGGCCATCCTTATGACTAAACTGACACCCACTTTCTTAAAAATATCATGGGTCTAAATAGCCTTTTCAGGCTGAGAAAAGCACTTTGGTGACATTTGGCTGTAACTTGTTCCCAGTACATTCTGAGTGGCTGGTGACTGTGTGTTGTACCTAAGAGTGCCCAACAAGAATCCCAATGCACTATACATGGGCCCAAATGCCTTCCTTATGACAAAACTGACACTCATTTTCTTTAAAAAATCATTGGTCAAAATAGCCTTTTCAGGCTGAGAAAAGCACTTTGGTGTCATTTGCAGCTGTAACTTGTTCCCAGTACATTCTGAGTGGCTGGTGAGTGTGTGCTGTACCTAAAAGTGCACAAATAGAATCCCAATGCACTATACATGGGCCCAAATGCCTTCCTTATGACAAAACTGACACTCATTTTCTTTAAAAAATCATTGGTCAAAATAGCCTTTTCAGGCTGAGAGAAGCACTTTGGTGACATTTGGCTGTAACTTGTTCCCAGTACATTCTGAGTGGCTGGTAGTCACCAGCCACTACAAGTGCCCAACAAGAATCCCAATGCACTATACATGGGCCCAAATGCCTTCCTTATGACAAAACTGACACTCATTTTCTTTAAAAAATCATTGGTCAAAATAGCCTTTTCAGGCTGAGAGAAGCACTTTGGTGACGTTTCACTGTAACTTGTTCCCAGTACAGTCTAAGTGGCTGCTGACTGTGTGACTTGGCTAAAAGTGGCCAAATAGAAGCCCAATCCACAATACATGAGCCCAAAGGCCTTCCTTATGACTAAACTGACACCCACTTTCTTAAACATATCATGGGTCTAAATAGCCTTTTCAGGCTGAGAAAAGCACTTTGGTGACATTTGGCTGTAACTTGTTCCCAGTACATTCTGAGTGGCTGGTGACTGTGTGTTGTACCTAAAAGTGCCCAACAAGAATCCCAATGCACTATACATGGGCCCAAATGCCTTCCTTATGACAAAACCGACACTCATTTTCTTAAAAAAATCATTGGTCAAAATAGCCTTTTCAGGCTGAGAGAAGCACTTTGGTGACGTTTCACTGTAACTTGTTCCCAGTACAGTCTAAGTGGCTGCTGACTGTGTGACTTGGCTAAAAGTGGCCAAATAGAAGCCCAATCCACAATACATGAGCCCAAAGGCCTTCCTTATGACTAAACTGACACCCACTTTCTTAAAAATATCATGGGTCTAAATAGGCTTTTCAGGCTGAGAAAAGCACTTTGGTGACATTTGGCTTTAACTTGTTCCCAGTACATTCTGAGTGGCTGGTGACTGTGTGTTGTACCTAAAAGTGCCCAACAAGAATCCCAATGCACTATACATGGGCCCAAATGCCTTCCTTATGACAAAACTGACACTCATTTTCTTTAAAAAATCATTGGTCAAAATAGCCTTTTCAGGCTGAGAAAAGCACTTTGGTGACATTTGGCTGTAACTTGTTCCCAGTACATTCTGAGTGGCTGGTAGTCACCAGCCACTACAAGTGCCCAACAAGAATCCCAATGCACTATACATGGGCCCAAATGCCTTCCTTATGACAAAACTGACACTCATTTTCTTTAAAAAATCATTGGTCAAAATAGCCTTTTCAGGCTGAGAGAAGCACTTTGGTGACGTTTCACTGTAACTTGTTCCCAGTACAGTCTAAGTGGCTGCTGACTGTGTGACTTGGCTAAAAGTGGCCAAATAGAAGCCCAATCCACAATACATGAGCCCAAAGGCCATCCTTATGACTAAACTGACACCCACTTTCTTAAAAATATCATGGGTCTAAATAGCCTTTTCAGGCTGAGAAAAGCACTTTGGTGACATTTGGCTGTAACTTGTTCCCAGTACATTCTGAGTGGCTGGTGACTGTGTGTTGTACCTAAGAGTGCCCAACAAGAATCCCAATGCACTATACATGGGCCCAAATGCCTTCCTTATGACAAAACTGACACTCATTTTCTTTAAAAAATCATTGGTCAAAATAGCCTTTTCAGGCTGAGAAAAGCACTTTGGTGTCATTTGCAGCTGTAACTTGTTCCCAGTACATTCTGAGTGGCTGGTGAGTGTGTGCTGTACCTAAAAGTGCACAAATAGAATCCCAATGCACTATACATGGGCCCAAATGCCTTCCTTATGACAAAACTGACACTCATTTTCTTTAAAAAATCATTGGTCAAAATAGCCTTTTCAGGCTGAGAGAAGCACTTTGGTGACATTTGGCTGTAACTTGTTCCCAGTACATTCTGAGTGGCTGGTAGTCACCAGCCACTACAAGTGCCCAACAAGAATCCCAATGCACTATACATGGGCCCAAATGCCTTCCTTATGACAAAACTGACACTCATTTTCTTTAAAAAATCATTGGTCAAAATAGCCTTTTCAGGCTGAGAGAAGCACTTTGGTGACGTTTCACTGTAACTTGTTCCCAGTACAGTCTAAGTGGCTGCTGACTGTGTGACTTGGCTAAAAGTGGCCAAATAGAAGCCCAATCCACAATACATGAGCCCAAAGGCCTTCCTTATGACTAAACTGACACCCACTTTCTTAAACATATCATGGGTCTAAATAGCCTTTTCAGGCTGAGAAAAGCACTTTGGTGACATTTGGCTGTAACTTGTTCCCAGTACATTCTGAGTGGCTGGTGACTGTGTGTTGTACCTAAAAGTGCCCAACAAGAATCCCAATGCACTATACATGGGCCCAAATGCCTTCCTTATGACAAAACCGACACTCATTTTCTTAAAAAAATCATTGGTCAAAATAGCCTTTTCAGGCTGAGAGAAGCACTTTGGTGACGTTTCACTGTAACTTGTTCCCAGTACAGTCTAAGTGGCTGCTGACTGTGTGACTTGGCTAAAAGTGGCCAAATAGAAGCCCAATCCACAATACATGAGCCCAAAGGCCTTCCTTATGACTAAACTGACACCCACTTTCTTAAAAATATCATGGGTCTAAATAGGCTTTTCAGGCTGAGAAAAGCACTTTGGTGACATTTGGCTTTAACTTGTTCCCAGTACATTCTGAGTGGCTGGTGACTGTGTGTTGTACCTAAAAGTGCCCAACAAGAATCCCAATGCACTATACATGGGCCCAAATGCCTTCCTTATGACAAAACTGACACTCATTTTCTTTAAAAAATCATTGGTCAAAATAGCCTTTTCAGGCTGAGAGAAGCACTTTGGTGACTTTTCACTGTAACTTGTTCCCAGTACAGTCTAAGTGGCTGCTGACTGTGTGACTTGGTTAAAAGTGGCCAAATAGAAGCCCAATCCACAGTAGATGAGCCCAAAGGCATTCCTTCTGACTAAACTGACACCCACTTTCTTAAAAATATCATGGGTCTAAATAGGCTTTTCAGGCTGAGAAAAGCACTTTGGTGACATTTGGCTGTAACTTGTTCCCAGTACATTCTGAGTGGCTGGTGACTGTGTGTTGTACCTAAAAGTGCCCAACAAGAATCCCAATGCACTATACATGGGCCCAAATGCCTTCCTTATGACAAAACTGACACTCATTTTCTTTAAAAAATCATTGGTCAAAATAGCCTTTTCAGGCTGAGAAAAGCACTTTGGTGTCATTTGCAGCTGTAACTTGTTCCCAGTACATTCTGAGTGGCTGGTGAGTGTGTGCTATACCTAAAAGTGCACAAATAGAATCCCAATGCACTATACATGGGCCCGAATGCCTTCCTTATGACAAAACTGACACTCATTTTCTTAAAAAAATCATTGGTCAAAATAGCCTTTTCAGGCTGAGAGAAGCACTTTGGTGACGTTTCACTGTAACTTGTTCCCAGTACAGTCTAAGTGGCTGCTGACTGTGTGACTTGGCTAAAAGTGGCCAAATAGAAGCCCAATCCACAATACATGAGCCCAAAGGCCTTCCTTATGACTAAACTGACACCCACTTTCTTAAAAATATCATGGGTCTAAATAGCCTTTTCAGGCTGAGAAAAGCACTTTGGTGACATTTGGCTGTAACTTGTTCCCAGTACATTCTGAGTGGCTGGTGACTGTGTGTTGTACCTAAGAGTGCCCAACAAGATTCCCAAATGCACTATACATGGGCCCAAATGCCTTCCTTATGACAAAACTGACACTCATTTTCTTTAAAAAATCATTGGTCAAAATAGCCTTTTCAGGCTGAGAAAAGCACTTTGGTGTCATTTGCAGCTGTAACTTGTTCCCAGTACATTCTGAGTGGCTGGTGAGTGTGTGCTGTACCTAAAAGTGCACAAATAGAATCCCAATGCACTATACATGGGCCCAAATGCCTTCCTTATGACAAAACTGACACTCATTTTCTTTAAAAAATCATTGGTCAAAATAGCCTTTTCAGGCTGAGAAAAGCACTTTGGTGACATTTGGCTGTAACTTGTTCCCAGTACATTCTGAGTGGCTGGTAGTCACCAGCCACTACAAGTGCCCAACAAGAATCCCAATGCACTATACATGGGCCCAAATGCCTTCCTTATGACAAAACTGACACTCATTTTCTTTAAAAAATCATTGGTCAAAATAGCCTTTTCAGGCTGAGAGAAGCACTTTGGTGACGTTTCACTGTAACTTGTTCCCAGTACAGTCTAAGTGGCTGCTGACTGTGTGACTTGGCTAAAAGTGGCCAAATAGAAGCCCAATCCACAATACATGAGCCCAAAGGCCATCCTTATGACTAAACTGACACCCACTTTCTTAAAAATATCATGGGTCTAAATAGCCTTTTCAGGCTGAGAAAAGCACTTTGGTGACATTTGGCTGTAACTTGTTCCCAGTACATTCTGAGTGGCTGGTGACTGTGTGTTGTACCTAAGAGTGCCCAACAAGAATCCCAATGCACTATACATGGGCCCAAATGCCTTCCTTATGACAAAACTGACACTCATTTTCTTTAAAAAATCATTGGTCAAAATAGCCTTTTCAGGCTGAGAAAAGCACTTTGGTGTCATTTGCAGCTGTAACTTGTTCCCAGTACATTCTGAGTGGCTGGTGAGTGTGTGCTGTACCTAAAAGTGCACAAATAGAATCCCAATGCACTATACATGGGCCCAAATGCCTTCCTTATGACAAAACTGACACTCATTTTCTTTAAAAAATCATTGGTCAAAATAGCCTTTTCAGGCTGAGAGAAGCACTTTGGTGACATTTGGCTGTAACTTGTTCCCAGTACATTCTGAGTGGCTGGTAGTCACCAGCCACTACAAGTGCCCAACAAGAATCCCAATGCACTATACATGGGCCCAAATGCCTTCCTTATGACAAAACTGACACTCATTTTCTTTAAAAAATCATTGGTCAAAATAGCCTTTTCAGGCTGAGAGAAGCACTTTGGTGACGTTTCACTGTAACTTGTTCCCAGTACAGTCTAAGTGGCTGCTGACTGTGTGACTTGGCTAAAAGTGGCCAAATAGAAGCCCAATCCACAATACATGAGCCCAAAGGCCATCCTTATGACTAAACTGACACCCACTTTCTTGAAAATATCATGGGTCTAAATAGCCTTTTCAGGCTGAGAAAAGCACTTTGGTGACATTTGGCTGTAACTTGTTCCCAGTACATTCTGAGTGGCTGGTGACTGTGTGTTGTACCTAAGAGTGCCCAACAAGAATCCCAATGCACTATACATGGGCCCAAATGCCTTCCTTATGACAAAACTGACACTCATTTTCTTTAAAAAATCATTGGTCAAAATAGCCTTTTCAGGCTGAGAAAAGCACTTTGGTGTCATTTGCAGCTGTAACTTGTTCCCAATACATTCTGAGTGGCTGGTGAGTGTGTGCTGTACCTAAAAGTGCACAAATAGAATCCCAATGCACTATACATGGGCCCAAATGCCTTCCTTATGACAAAACTGACACTCATTTTCTTAAAAAAATCATTGGTCAAAATAGCCTTTTCAGGCTGAGAGAAGCACTTTGGTGACGTTTCACTGTAACTTGTTCCCAGTACAGTCTAAGTGGCTGCTGACTGTGTGACTTGGTTAAAAGTGGCCAAATAGAAGCCCAATCCACAGTAGATGAGCCCAAAGGCCTTCCTTCTGACTAAACTGACACCCACTTTCTTAAAAATATCATGGGTCAAAATAGCCTTTTCAGGCTGAGAAAAGCACTTTGGTGTCATTTGCAGCTGTAACTTGTTCCCAGTACATTCTGAGTGGCTGGTGAGTGTGTGCTGTACCTAAAAGTGCACAAATAGAATCCCAATGCACTATACATGGGCCCAAATGCCTTCCTTATGACAAAACTGACACTCATTTTCTTTAAAAAATCATTGGTCAAAATAGCCTTTTCAGGCTGAGAGAAGCACTTTGGTGACGTTTCACTGTAACTTGTTCCCAGTACAGTCTAAGTGGCTGCTGACTGTGTGACTTGGCTAAAAGTGGCCAAATAGAAGCCCAATCCACAATACATGAGCCCAAAGGCCTTCCTTATGACTAAACTGACACCCACTTTCTTAAACATATCATGGGTCTAAATAGCCTTTTCAGGCTGAGAAAAGCACTTTGGTGACATTTGGCTGTAACTTGTTCCCAGTACATTCTGAGTGGCTGGTGACTGTGTGTTGTACCTAAAAGTGCCCAACAAGAATCCCAATGCACTATACATGGGCCCAAATGCCTTCCTTATGACAAAACCGACACTCATTTTCTTAAAAAAATCATTGGTCAAGATAGCCTTTTCAGGCTGAGAGAAGCACTTTGGTGACGTTTCACTGTAACTTGTTCCCAGTACAGTCTAAGTGGCTGCTGACTGTGTGACTTGGCTAAAAGTGGCCAAATAGAAGCCCAATCCACAATACATGAGCCCAAAGGCCTTCCTTATGACTAAACTGACACCCACTTTCTTAAAAATATCATGGGTCTAAATAGCCTTTTCAGGCTGAGAAAAGCACTTTGGTGACATTTGGCTGTAACTTGTTCCCAGTACATTCTGAGTGGCTGGTGACTGTGTGTTGTACCTAAGAGTGCCCAACAAGATTCCCAAATGCACTATACACGGGCCCAAATGCCTTCCTTATGACAAAACTGACACTCATTTTCTTTAAAAAATCATTGGTCAAAATAGCCTTTTCAGGCTGAGAAAAGCACTTTGGTGTCATTTGCAGCTGTAACTTGTTCCCAGTACATTCTGAGTGGCTGGTGAGTGTGTGCTGTACCTAAAAGTGCACAAATAGAATCCCAATGCACTATACATGGGCCCAAATGCCTTCCTTATGACAAAACTGACACTCATTTTCTTTAAAAAATCATTGGTCAAAATAGCCTTTTCAGGCTGAGAAAAGCACTTTGGTGACATTTGGCTGTAACTTGTTCCCAGTACATTCTGAGTGGCTACAAGTGCCCAACAAGAATCCCAATGCACTATACATGGGCCCAAATGCCTTCCTTATGACAAAACTGACACTCATTTTCTTTAAAAAATCATTGGTCAAAATAGCCTTTTCAGGCTGAGAGAAGCACTTTGGTGACGTTTCACTGTAACTTGTTCCCAGTACAGTCTAAGTGGCTGCTGACTGTGTGACTTGGCTAAAAGTGGCCAAATAGAAGCCCAATCCACAATACATGAGCCCAAAGGCCATCCTTATGACTAAACTGACACCCACTTTCTTAAAAATATCATGGGTCTAAATAGCCTTTTCAGGCTGAGAAAAGCACTTTGGTGACATTTGGCTGTAACTTGTTCCCAGTACATTCTGAGTGGCTGGTGACTGTGTGTTGTACCTAAGAGTGCCCAACAAGAATCCCAATGCACTATACATGGGCCCAAATGCCTTCCTTATGACAAAACTGACACTCATTTTCTTTAAAAAATCATTGGTCAAAATAGCCTTTTCAGGCTGAGAAAAGCACTTTGGTGTCATTTGCAGCTGTAACTTGTTCCCAGTACATTCTGAGTGGCTGGTGAGTGTGTGCTGTACCTAAAAGTGCACAAATAGAATCCCAATGCACTATACATGGGCCCAAATGCCTTCCTTATGACAAAACTGACACTCATTTTCTTTAAAAAATCATTGGTCAAAATAGCCTTTTCAGGCTGAGAGAAGCACTTTGGTGACATTTGGCTGTAACTTGTTCCCAGTACATTCTGAGTGGCTGGTAGTCACCAGCCACTACAAGTGCCCAACAAGAATCCCAATGCACTATACATGGGCCCAAATGCCTTCCTTATGACAAAACTGACACTCATTTTCTTTAAAAAATCATTGGTCAAAATAGCCTTTTCAGGCTGAGAGAAGCACTTTGGTGACGTTTCACTGTAACTTGTTCCCAGTACAGTCTAAGTGGCTGCTGACTGTGTGACTTGGCTAAAAGTGGCCAAATAGAAGCCCAATCCACAATACATGAGCCCAAAGGCCATCCTTATGACTAAACTGACACCCACTTTCTTAAAAATATCATGGGTCTAAATAGCCTTTTCAGGCTGAGAAAAGCACTTTGGTGACATTTGGCTGTAACTTGTTCCCAGTACATTCTGAGTGGCTGGTGACTGTGTGTTGTACCTAAGAGTGCCCAACAAGAATCCCAATGCACTATACATGGGCCCAAATGCCTTCCTTATGACAAAACTGACACTCATTTTCTTTAAAAAATCATTGGTCAAAATAGCCTTTTCAGGCTGAGAAAAGCACTTTGGTGTCATTTGCAGCTGTAACTTGTTCCCAGTACATTCTGAGTGGCTGGTGAGTGTGTGCTGTACCTAAAAGTGCACAAATAGAATCCCAATGCACTATACATGGGCCCAAATGCCTTCCTTATGACAAAACTGACACTCATTTTCTTTAAAAAATCATTGGTCAAAATAGCCTTTTCAGGCTGAGAGAAGCACTTTGGTGACATTTGGCTGTAACTTGTTCCCAGTACATTCTGAGTGGCTGGTAGTCACCAGCCACTACAAATGCCCAACAAGAATCCCAATGCACTATACATGGGCCCAAATGCCTTCCTTATGACAAAACTGACACTCATTTTCTTTAAAAAATCATTGGTCAAAATAGCCTTTTCAGGCTGAGAGAAGCACTTTGGTGACGTTTCACTGTAACTTGTTCCCAGTACAGTCTAAGTGGCTGCTGACTGTGTGACTTGGCTAAAAGTGGCCAAATAGAAGCCCAATCCACAATACATGAGCCCAAAGGCCTTCCTTATGACTAAACTGACACCCACTTTCTTAAAAATATCATGGGTCTAAATAGCCTTTTCAGGCTGAGAAAAGCACTTCGGTGACATTTGGCTGTAACTTGTTCCCAGTACATTCTGAGTGGCTGGTGACTGTGTGTTGTACCTAAAAGTGCCAAACAAGAATCCCAATGCACTATACATGGGCCCAAATGCCTTCCTTATGACAAAACTGACACTCATTTTCTTAAAAAAATCATTGGTCAAAATAGCCTTTTCAGGCTGAGAGAAGCACTTTGGTGACGTTTCACTGTAACTTGTTCCCAGTACAGTCTAAGTGGCTGCTGACTGTGTGACTTGGTTAAAAGTGGCCAAATAGAAGCCCAATCCACAGTAGATGAGCCCAAAGGCCTTCCTTCTGACTAAACTGACACCCACTTTCTTAAAAATATCATGGGTCAAAATAGCCTTTTCAGGCTGAGAAAAGCACTTTGGTGTCATTTGCAGCTGTAACTTGTTCCCAGTACATTCTGAGTGGCTGGTGAGTGTGTGCTGTACCTAAAAGTGCACAAATAGAATCCCAATGCACTATACATGGGCCCAAATGCCTTCCTTATGACAAAACTGACACTCATTTTCTTTAAAAAATCATTGGTCAAAATAGCCTTTTCAGGCTGAGAGAAGCACTTTGGTGACGTTTCACTGTAACTTGTTCCCAGTACAGTCTAAGTGGCTGCTGACTGTGTGACTTGGCTAAAAGTGGCCAAATAGAAGCCCAATCCACAATACATGAGCCCAAAGGCCTTCCTTATGACTAAACTGACACCCACTTTCTTAAACATATCATGGGTCTAAATAGCCTTTTCAGGCTGAGAAAAGCACTTTGGTGACATTTGGCTGTAACTTGTTCCCAGTACATTCTGAGTGGCTGGTGACTGTGTGTTGTACCTAAAAGTGCCCAACAAGAATCCCAATGCACTATACATGGGCCCAAATGCCTTCCTTATGACAAAACCGACACTCATTTTCTTAAAAAAATCATTGGTCAAAATAGCCTTTTCAGGCTGAGAGAAGCACTTTGGTGACGTTTCACTGTAACTTGTTCCCAGTACAGTCTAAGTGGCTGCTGACTGTGTGACTTGGCTAAAAGTGGCCAAATAGAAGCCCAATCCACAATACATGAGCCCAAAGGCCTTCCTTATGACTAAACTGACACCCACTTTCTTAAAAATATCATGGGTCTAAATAGGCTTTTCAGGCTGAGAAAAGCACTTTGGTGACATTTGGCTTTAACTTGTTCCCAGTACATTCTGAGTGGCTGGTGACTGTGTGTTGTACCTAAAAGTGCCCAACAAGAATCCCAATGCACTATACATGGGCCCAAATGCCTTCCTTATGACAAAACTGACACTCATTTTCTTTAAAAAATCATTGGTCAAAATAGCCTTTTCAGGCTGAGAGAAGCACTTTGGTGACGTTTCACTGTAACTTGTTCCCAGTACAGTCTAAGTGGCTGCTGACTGTGTGACTTGGTTAAAAGTGGCCAAATAGAAGCCCAATCCACAGTAGATGAGCCCAAAGGCATTCCTTCTGACTAAACTGACACCCACTTTCTTAAAAATATCATGGGTCTAAATAGGCTTTTCAGGCTGAGAAAAGCACTTTGGTGACATTTGGCTGTAACTTGTTCCCAGTACATTCTGAGTGGCTGGTGACTGTGTGTTGTACCTAAAAGTGCCCAACAAGAATCCCAATGCACTATACATGGGCCCAAATGCCTTCCTTATGACAAAACTGACACTCATTTTCTTTAAAAAATCATTGGTCAAAATAGCCTTTTCAGGCTGAGAAAAGCACTTTGGTGTCATTTGCAGCTGTAACTTGTTCCCAGTACATTCTGAGTGGCTGGTGAGTGTGTGCTATACCTAAAAGTGCACAAATAGAATCCCAATGCACTATACATGGGCCCGAATGCCTTCCTTATGACAAAACTGACACTCATTTTCTTAAAAAAATCATTGGTCAAAATAGCCTTTTCAGGCTGAGAGAAGCACTTTGGTGACGTTTCACTGTAACTTGTTCCCAGTACAGTCTAAGTGGCTGCTGACTGTGTGACTTGGCTAAAAGTGGCCAAATAGAAGCCCAATCCACAATACATGAGCCCAAAGGCCTTCCTTATGACTAAACTGACACCCACTTTCTTAAAAATATCATGGGTCTAAATAGCCTTTTCAGGCTGAGAAAAGCACTTTGGTGACATTTGGCTGTAACTTGTTCCCAGTACATTCTGAGTGGCTGGTGACTGTGTGTTGTACCTAAGAGTGCCCAACAAGATTCCCAAATGCACTATACATGGGCCCAAATGCCTTCCTTATGACAAAACTGACACTCATTTTCTTTAAAAAATCATTGGTCAAAATAGCCTTTTCAGGCTGAGAAAAGCACTTTGGTGTCATTTGCAGCTGTAACTTGTTCCCAGTACATTCTGAGTGGCTGGTGAGTGTGTGCTGTACCTAAAAGTGCACAAATAGAATCCCAATGCACTATACATGGGCCCAAATGCCTTCCTTATGACAAAACTGACACTCATTTTCTTTAAAAAATCATTGGTCAAAATAGCCTTTTCAGGCTGAGAAAAGCACTTTGGTGACATTTGGCTGTAACTTGTTCCCAGTACATTCTGAGTGGCTGGTAGTCACCAGCCACTACAAGTGCCCAACAAGAATCCCAATGCACTATACATGGGCCCAAATGCCTTCCTTATGACAAAACTGACACTCATTTTCTTTAAAAAATCATTGGTCAAAATAGCCTTTTCAGGCTGAGAGAAGCACTTTGGTGACGTTTCACTGTAACTTGTTCCCAGTACAGTCTAAGTGGCTGCTGACTGTGTGACTTGGCTAAAAGTGGCCAAATAGAAGCCCAATCCACAATACATGAGCCCAAAGGCCATCCTTATGACTAAACTGACACCCACTTTCTTAAAAATATCATGGGTCTAAATAGCCTTTTCAGGCTGAGAAAAGCACTTTGGTGACATTTGGCTGTAACTTGTTCCCAGTACATTCTGAGTGGCTGGTGACTGTGTGTTGTACCTAAGAGTGCCCAACAAGAATCCCAATGCACTATACATGGGCCCAAATGCCTTCCTTATGACAAAACTGACACTCATTTTCTTTAAAAAATCATTGGTCAAAATAGCCTTTTCAGGCTGAGAAAAGCACTTTGGTGTCATTTGCAGCTGTAACTTGTTCCCAGTACATTCTGAGTGGCTGGTGAGTGTGTGCTGTACCTAAAAGTGCACAAATAGAATCCCAATGCACTATACATGGGCCCAAATGCCTTCCTTATGACAAAACTGACACTCATTTTCTTTAAAAAATCATTGGTCAAAATAGCCTTTTCAGGCTGAGAGAAGCACTTTGGTGACATTTGGCTGTAACTTGTTCCCAGTACATTCTGAGTGGCTGGTAGTCACCAGCCACTACAAGTGCCCAACAAGAATCCCAATGCACTATACATGGGCCCAAATGCCTTCCTTATGACAAAACTGACACTCATTTTCTTTAAAAAATCATTGGTCAAAATAGCCTTTTCAGGCTGAGAGAAGCACTTTGGTGACGTTTCACTGTAACTTGTTCCCAGTACAGTCTAAGTGGCTGCTGACTGTGTGACTTGGCTAAAAGTGGCCAAATAGAAGCCCAATCCACAATACATGAGCCCAAAGGCCATCCTTATGACTAAACTGACACCCACTTTCTTAAAAATATCATGGGTCTAAATAGCCTTTTCAGGCTGAGAAAAGCACTTTGGTGACATTTGGCTGTAACTTGTTCCCAGTACATTCTGAGTGGCTGGTGACTGTGTGTTGTACCTAAGAGTGCCCAACAAGAATCCCAATGCACTATACATGGGCCCAAATGCCTTCCTTATGACAAAACTGACACTCATTTTCTTTAAAAAATCATTGGTCAAAATAGCCTTTTCAGGCTGAGAAAAGCACTTTGGTGTCATTTGCAGCTGTAACTTGTTCCCAATACATTCTGAGTGGCTGGTGAGTGTGTGCTGTACCTAAAAGTGCACAAATAGAATCCCAATGCACTATACATGGGCCCAAATGCCTTCCTTATGACAAAACTGACACTCATTTTCTTAAAAAAATCATTGGTCAAAATAGCCTTTTCAGGCTGAGAGAAGCACTTTGGTGACGTTTCACTGTAACTTGTTCCCAGTACAGTCTAAGTGGCTGCTGACTGTGTGACTTGGTTAAAAGTGGCCAAATAGAAGCCCAATCCACAGTAGATGAGCCCAAAGGCCTTCCTTCTGACTAAACTGACACCCACTTTCTTAAAAATATCATGGGTCAAAATAGCCTTTTCAGGCTGAGAAAAGCACTTTGGTGTCATTTGCAGCTGTAACTTGTTCCCAGTACATTCTGAGTGGCTGGTGAGTGTGTGCTGTACCTAAAAGTGCACAAATAGAATCCCAATGCACTATACATGGGCCCAAATGCCTTCCTTATGACAAAACTGACACTCATTTTCTTTAAAAAATCATTGGTCAAAATAGCCTTTTCAGGCTGAGAGAAGCACTTTGGTGACGTTTCACTGTAACTTGTTCCCAGTACAGTCTAAGTGGCTGCTGACTGTGTGACTTGGCTAAAAGTGGCCAAATAGAAGCCCAATCCACAATACATGAGCCCAAAGGCCTTCCTTATGACTAAACTGACACCCACTTTCTTAAACATATCATGGGTCTAAATAGCCTTTTCAGGCTGAGAAAAGCACTTTGGTGACATTTGGCTGTAACTTGTTCCCAGTACATTCTGAGTGGCTGGTGACTGTGTGTTGTACCTAAAAGTGCCCAACAAGAATCCCAATGCACTATACATGGGCCCAAATGCCTTCCTTATGACAAAACCGACACTCATTTTCTTAAAAAAATCATTGGTCAAAATAGCCTTTTCAGGCTGAGAGAAGCACTTTGGTGACGTTTCACTGTAACTTGTTCCCAGTACAGTCTAAGTGGCTGCTGACTGTGTGACTTGGCTAAAAGTGGCCAAATAGAAGCCCAATCCACAATACATGAGCCCAAAGGCCTTCCTTATGACTAAACTGACACCCACTTTCTTAAAAATATCATGGGTCTAAATAGGCTTTTCAGGCTGAGAAAAGCACTTTGGTGACATTTGGCTGTAACTTGTTCCCAGTACATTCTGAGTGGCTGGTGACTGTGTGTTGTACCTTAAAGTGCCCAACAAGAATCCCAATGCACTATACATGGGCCCAAATGCCTTCCTTATGACAAAACTGACACTCATTTTCTTTAAAAAATCATTGGTCAAAATAGCCTTTTCAGGCTGAGAAAAGCACTTTGGTGACATTTGGCTGTAACTTGTTCCCAGTACATTCTGAGTGGCTGGTGACTGTGTGTTGTACCTAAAAGTGCCCAACAAGAATCCCAATGCACTATACATGGGCCCAAATGCCTTCCTTATGACAAAACTGACACTCATTTTCTTTAAAAAATCATTGGTCAAAATAGCCTTTTCAGGCTGAGAGAAGCACTTTGGTGACGTTTCACTGTAACTTGTTCCCAGTACAGTCTAAGTGGCTGCTGACTGTGTGACTTGGTTAAAAGTGGCCAAATAGAAGCCCAATCCACAGTAGATGAGCCCAAAGGCCTTCCTTCTGACTAAACTGACACCCACTTTCTTAAAAATATCATGGGTCAAAATAGCCTTTTCAGGCTGAGAAAAGCACTTTGGTGTCATTTGCAGCTGTAACTTGTTCCCAGTACATTCTGAGTGGCTGGTGAGTGTGTGCTGTACCTAAAAGTGCACAAATAGAATCCCAATGCACTATACATGGGCCCAAATGCCTTCCTTATGACAAAACTGACACTCATTTTCTTTAAAAAATCATTGGTCAAAATAGCCTTTTCAGGCTGAGAGAAGCACTTTGGTGACGTTTCACTGTAACTTGTTCCCAGTACAGTCTAAGTGGCTGCTGACTGTGTGACTTGGCTAAAAGTGGCCAAATAGAAGCCCAATCCACAATACATGAGCCCAAAGGCCTTCCTTATGACTAAACTGACACCCACTTTCTTAAACATATCATGGGTCTAAATAGCCTTTTCAGGCTGAGAAAAGCACTTTGGTGACATTTGGCTGTAACTTGTTCCCAGTACATTCTGAGTGGCTGGTGACTGTGTGTTGTACCTAAAAGTGCCCAACAAGAATCCCAATGCACTATACATGGGCCCAAATGCCTTCCTTATGACAAAACCGACACTCATTTTCTTAAAAAAATCATTGGTCAAAATAGCCTTTTCAGGCTGAGAGAAGCACTTTGGTGACGTTTCACTGTAACTTGTTCCCAGTACAGTCTAAGTGGCTGCTGACTGTGTGACTTGGCTAAAAGTGGCCAAATAGAAGCCCATTCCACAATACATGAGCCCAAAGGCCTTCCTTATGACTAAACTGACACCCACTTTCTTAAAAATATCATGGGTCTAAATAGGCTTTTCAGGCTGAGAAAAGCACTTTGGTGACATTTGGCTTTAACTTGTTCCCAGTACATTCTGAGTGGCTGGTGACTGTGTGTTGTACCTAAAAGTGCCCAACAAGAATCCCAATGCACTATACATGGGCCCAAATGCCTTCCTTATGACAAAACTGACACTCATTTTCTTTAAAAAATCATTGGTCAAAATAGCCTTTTCAGGCTGAGAGAAGCACTTTGGTGACGTTTCACTGTAACTTGTTCCCAGTACAGTCTAAGTGGCTGCTGACTGTGTGACTTGGTTAAAAGTGGCCAAATAGAAGCCCAATCCACAGTAGATGAGCCCAAAGGCATTCCTTCTGACTAAACTGACACCCACTTTCTTAAAAATATCATGGGTCTAAATAGGCTTTTCAGGCTGAGAAAAGCACTTTGGTGACATTTGGCTGTAACTTGTTCCCAGTACATTCTGAGTGGCTGGTGACTGTGTGTTGTACCTAAAAGTGCCCAACAAGAATCCCAATGCACTATACATGGGCCCAAATGCCTTCCTTATGACAAAACTGACACTCATTTTCTTTAAAAAATCATTGGTCAAAATAGCCTTTTCAGGCTGAGAAAAGCACTTTGGTGTCATTTGCAGCTGTAACTTGTTCCCAGTACATTCTGAGTGGCTGGTGAGTGTGTGCTATACCTAAAAGTGCACAAATAGAATCCCAATGCACTATACATGGGCCCGAATGCCTTCCTTATGACAAAACTGACACTCATTTTCTTAAAAAAATCATTGGTCAAAATAGCCTTTTCAGGCTGAGAGAAGCACTTTGGTGACGTTTCACTGTAACTTGTTCCCAGTACAGTCTAAGTGGCTGCTGACTGTGTGACTTGGCTAAAAGTGGCCAAATAGAAGCCCAATCCACAATACATGAGCCCAAAGGCCTTCCTTATGACTAAACTGACACCCACTTTCTTAAAAATATCATGGGTCTAAATAGCCTTTTCAGGCTGAGAAAAGCACTTTGGTGACATTTGGCTGTAACTTGTTCCCAGTACATTCTGAGTGGCTGGTGACTGTGTGTTGTACCTAAGAGTGCCCAACAAGAATCCCAATGCACTATACATGGGCCCAAATGCCTTCCTTATGACAAAACTGACACTCATTTTCTTTAAAAAATCATTGGTCAAAATAGCCTTTTCAGGCTGAGAAAAGCACTTTGGTGTCATTTGCAGCTGTAACTTGTTCCCAGTACATTCTGAGTGGCTGGTGAGTGTGTGCTGTACCTAAAAGTGCACAAATAGAATCCCAATGCACTATACATGGGCCCAAATGCCTTCCTTATGACAAAACTGACACTCATTTTCTTTAAAAAATCATTGGTCAAAATAGCCTTTTCAGGCTGAGAAAAGCACTTTGGTGACATTTGGCTGTAACTTGTTCCCAGTACATTCTGAGTGGCTGGTAGTCACCAGCCACTACAAGTGCCCAACAAGAATCCCAATGCACTATACATGGGCCCAAATGCCTTCCTTATGACAAAACTGACACTCATTTTCTTTAAAAAATCATTGGTCAAAATAGCCTTTTCAGGCTGAGAGAAGCACTTTGGTGACGTTTCACTGTAACTTGTTCCCAGTACAGTCTAAGTGGCTGCTGACTGTGTGACTTGGCTAAAAGTGGCCAAATAGAAGCCCAATCCACAATACATGAGCCCAAAGGCCATCCTTATGACTAAACTGACACCCACTTTCTTAAAAATATCATGGGTCTAAATAGCCTTTTCAGGCTGAGAAAAGCACTTTGGTGACATTTGGCTGTAACTTGTTCCCAGTACATTCTGAGTGGCTGGTGACTGTGTGTTGTACCTAAGAGTGCCCAACAAGAATCCCAATGCACTATACATGGGCCCAAATGCCTTCCTTATGACAAAACTGACACTCATTTTCTTTAAAAAATCATTGGTCAAAATAGCCTTTTCAGGCTGAGAAAAGCACTTTGGTGTCATTTGCAGCTGTAACTTGTTCCCAGTACATTCTGAGTGGCTGGTGAGTGTGTGCTGTACCTAAAAGTGCACAAATAGAATCCCAATGCACTATACATGGGCCCAAATGCCTTCCTTATGACAAAACTGACACTCATTTTCTTTAAAAAATCATTGGTCAAAATAGCCTTTTCAGGCTGAGAGAAGCACTTTGGTGACATTTGGCTGTAACTTGTTCCCAGTACATTCTGAGTGGCTGGTAGTCACCAGCCACTACAAGTGCCCAACAAGAATCCCAATGCACTATACATGGGCCCAAATGCCTTCCTTATGACAAAACTGACACTCATTTTCTTTAAAAAATCATTGGTCAAAATAGCCTTTTCAGGCTGAGAGAAGCACTTTGGTGACGTTTCACTGTAACTTGTTCCCAGTACAGTCTAAGTGGCTGCTGACTGTGTGACTTGGCTAAAAGTGGCCAAATAGAAGCCCAATCCACAATACATGAGCCCAAAGGCCATCCTTATGACTAAACTGACACCCACTTTCTTAAAAATATCATGGGTCTAAATAGCCTTTTCAGGCTGAGAAAAGCACTTTGGTGACATTTGGCTGTAACTTGTTCCCAGTACATTCTGAGTGGCTGGTGACTGTGTGTTGTACCTAAGAGTGCCCAACAAGAATCCCAATGCACTATACATGGGCCCAAATGCCTTCCTTATGACAAAACTGACACTCATTTTCTTTAAAAAATCATTGGTCAAAATAGCCTTTTCAGGCTGAGAAAAGCACTTTGGTGTCATTTGCAGCTGTAACTTGTTCCCAGTACATTCTGAGTGGCTGGTGAGTGTGTGCTGTACCTAAAAGTGCACAAATAGAATCCCAATGCACTATACATGGGCCCAAATGCCTTCCTTATGACAAAACTGACACTCATTTTCTTAAAAAAATCATTGGTCAAAATAGCCTTTTCAGGCTGAGAGAAGCACTTTGGTGACGTTTCACTGTAACTTGTTCCCAGTACAGTCTAAGTGGCTGCTGACTGTGTGACTTGGCTAAAAGTGGCCAAATAGAAGCCCAATCCACAATACATGAGCCCAAAGGCCTTCCTTATGACTAAACTGACACCCACTTTCTTAAAAATATCATGGGTCTAAATAGCCTTTTCAGGCTGAGAAAAGCACTTTGGTGACATTTGGCTGTAACTTGTTCCCAGTACATTCTGAGTGGCTGGTGACTGTGTGTTGTACCTAAAAGTGCCCAACAAGAATCCCAATGCACTATACATGGGCCCAAATGCCTTCCTTATGACAAAACTGACACTCATTTTCTTTAAAAAATCATTGGTCAAAATAGCCTTTTCAGGCTGAGAAAAGCACTTTGGTGTCATTTGCAGCTGTAACTTGTTCCCAGTACATTCTGAGTGGCTGGTGAGTGTGTGCTGTACCTAAAAGTGCACAGATAGAATCCCAATGCACATTACATGGGCCCAAATGCCTTCCTTATGACAAAACTGACACTCATTTTCTTTAAAAAATCATTGGTCAAAATAGCCTTTTCAGGCTGAGAGAAGCACTTTGGTGACGTTTCACTGTAACTTGTTCCCAGTACAGTCTAAGTGGCTGCTGACTGTGTGACTTGGTTAAAAGTGGCCAAATAGAAGCCCAATCCACAGTAGATGAGCCCAAAGGCATTCCTTCTGAGTAAACTGACACCCACTTTCTTAAAAATATCATGGGTCTAAATAGGCTTTTCAGGCTGAGAAAAGCACTTTGGTGACATTTGGCTGTAACTTGTTCCCAGTACATTCTGAGTGGCTGGTGACTGTGTGTTGTACCTAAAAGTGCCCAACAAGAATCCCAATGCACTATACATGGGCCCAAATGCCTTCCTTATGACAAAACTGACACTCATTTTCTTAAAAAAAATCATTGGTCAAAATAGCCTTTTCAGGCTGAGAGAAGCACTTTGGTGACGTTTCACTGTAACTTGTTCCCAGTACAGTCTAAGTGGCTGCTGACTGTGTGACTTGGCTAAAAGTGGCCAAATAGAAGCCCAATCCACAATATATGAGCCCAAAGGCCTTCCTTATGACTAAACTGACACCCACTTTCTTAAAAATATCATGGGTCTAAATAGCCTTTTCAGGCTGAGAAAAGCACTTTGGTGACATTTGGCTGCAACTTGTTCCCAGTACATTCTGAGTGGCTGGTGACTGTGTGTTGTACCTAAAAGTGCCCAACAAGAATCCCAATGCACTATACATGGGCCCAAATGCCTTCCTTATGACAAAACTGACACTCATTTTCTTAAAAAAATCATTGGTCAAAATAGCCTTTTCAGGCTGAGAGAAGCACTTTGGTGACGTTTCACTGTAACTTGTTCCCAGTACAGTCTAAGTGGCTGCTGACTGTGTGACTTGGCTAAAAGTGGCCAAATAGAAGCCCAATCCACAATACATGAGCCCAAAGGCCTTCCTTATGACTAAACTGACACCCACTTTCTTAAAAATATCATGGGTCTAAATAGCCTTTTCAGGCTGAGAAAAGCACTTTGGTGACATTTGGCTGTAACTTGTTCCCAGTACATTCTGAGTGGCTGGTGACTGTGTGTTGTACCTAAAAGTGCCCAACAAGAATCCCAATGCACTATACATGGGCCCAAATGCCTTCCTTATGACAAAACTGACACTCATTTTCTTTAAAAAATCATTGGTCAAAATAGCCTTTTCAGGCTGAGAAAAGCACTTTGGTGTCATTTGCAGCTGTAACTTGTTCCCAGTACATTCTGAGTGGCTGGTGAGTGTGTGCTGTACCTAAAAGTGCACAGATAGAATCCCAATGCACATTACATGGGCCCAAATGCCTTCCTTATGACAAAACTGACACTCATTTTCTTTAAAAAATCATTGGTCAAAATAGCCTTTTCAGGCTGAGAGAAGCACTTTGGTGACGTTTCACTGTAACTTGTTCCCAGTACAGTCTAAGTGGCTGCTGACTGTGTGACTTGGTTAAAAGTGGCCAAATAGAAGCCCAATCCACAGTAGATGAGCCCAAAGGCATTCCTTCTGAGTAAACTGACACCCACTTTCTTAAAAATATCATGGGTCTAAATA
This sequence comes from Gymnoscopelus microlampas, assembly GCF_963454915.1. NCBI lineage: Eukaryota > Metazoa > Chordata > Actinopteri > Myctophiformes > Myctophidae > Gymnoscopelus > Gymnoscopelus microlampas. The sequence goes on along the minus strand of NW_028155730.1, from coordinate 92,797 downwards.
GGCTTTTCAGGCTGAGAAAAGCACTTTGGTGACATTTGGCTGTAACTTGTTCCCAGTACATTCTGAGTGGCTGGTGACTGTGTGTTGTACCTAAAAGTGCCCAACAAGAATCCCAATGCACTATACATGGGCCCAAATGCCTTCCTTATGACAAAACTGACACTCATTTTCTTAAAAAAAATCATTGGTCAAAATAGCCTTTTCAGGCTGAGAGAAGCACTTTGGTGACGTTTCACTGTAACTTGTTCCCAGTACAGTCTAAGTGGCTGCTGACTGTGTGACTTGGCTAAAAGTGGCCAAATAGAAGCCCAATCCACAATATATGAGCCCAAAGGCCTTCCTTATGACTAAACTGACACCCACTTTCTTAAAAATATCATGGGTCTAAATAGCCTTTTCAGGCTGAGAAAAGCACTTTGGTGACATTTGGCTGCAACTTGTTCCCAGTACATTCTGAGTGGCTGGTGACTGTGTGTTGTACCTAAAAGTGCCCAACAAGAATCCCAATGCACTATACATGGGCCCAAATGCCTTCCTTATGACAAAACTGACACTCATTTTCTTTAAAAAATCATTGGTCAAAATAGCCTTTTCAGGCTGAGAGAAGCACTTTGGTGACGTTTCACTGTAACTTGTTCCCAGTACAGTCTAAGTGGCTGCTGACTGTGTGACTTGGCTAAAAGTGGCCAAATAGAAGCCCAATCCACAATACATGAGCCCAAAGGCCTTCCTTATGACTAAACTGACACCCACTTTCTTAAAAATATCATGGGTCTAAATAGCCTTTTCAGGCTGAGAAAAGCACTTTGGTGACATTTGGCTGTAACTTGTTCCCAGTACATTCTGAGTGGCTGGTGACTGTGTGTTGTACCTAAGAGTGCCCAACGAGATTCCCAAATGCACTATACATGGGCCCAAATGCCTTCCTTATGACAAAACTGACACTCATTTTCTTTAAAAAATCATTGGTCAAAATAGCCTTTTCAGGCTGAGAAAAGCACTTTGGTGTCATTTGCAGCTGTAACTTGTTCCCAGTACATTCTGAGTGGCTGGTGAGTGTGTGCTGTACCTAAAAGTGCACAAATAGAATCCCAATGCACTATACATGGGCCCAAATGCCTTCCTTATGACAAAACTGACACTCATTTTCTTTAAAAAATCATTGGTCAAAATAGCCTTTTCAGGCTGAGAAAAGCACTTTGGTGACATTTGGCTGTAACTTGTTCCCAGTACATTCTGAGTGGCTGGTAGTCACCAGCCACTACAAGTGCCCAACAAGAATCCCAATGCACTATACATGGGCCCAAATGCCTTCCTTATGACAAAACTGACACTCATTTTCTTTAAAAAATCATTGGTCAAAATAGCCTTTTCAGGCTGAGAGAAGCACTTTGGTGACGTTTCACTGTAACTTGTTCCCAGTACAGTCTAAGTGGCTGCTGACTGTGTGACTTGGCTAAAAGTGGCCAAATAGAAGCCCAATCCACAATACATGAGCCCAAAGGCCATCCTTATGACTAAACTGACACCCACTTTCTTAAAAATATCATGGGTCTAAATAGCCTTTTCAGGCTGAGAAAAGCACTTTGGTGACATTTGGCTGTAACTTGTTCCCAGTACATTCTGAGTGGCTGGTGACTGTGTGTTGTACCTAAGAGTGCCCAACAAGAATCCCAATGCACTATACATGGGCCCAAATGCCTTCCTTATGACAAAACTGACACTCATTTTCTTTAAAAAATCATTGGTCAAAATAGCCTTTTCAGGCTGAGAAAAGCACTTTGGTGTCATTTGCAGCTGTAACTTGTTCCCAGTACATTCTGAGTGGCTGGTGAGTGTGTGCTGTACCTAAAAGTGCACAAATAGAATCCCAATGCACTATACATGGGCCCAAATGCCTTCCTTATGACAAAACTGACACTCATTTTCTTTAAAAAATCATTGGTCAAAATAGCCTTTTCAGGCTGAGAGAAGCACTTTGGTGACATTTGGCTGTAACTTGTTCCCAGTACATTCTGAGTGGCTGGTAGTCACCAGCCACTACAAGTGCCCAACAAGAATCCCAATGCACTATACATGGGCCCAAATGCCTTCCTTATGACAAAACTGACACTCATTTTCTTTAAAAAATCATTGGTCAAAATAGCCTTTTCAGGCTGAGAGAAGCACTTTGGTGACGTTTCACTGTAACTTGTTCCCAGTACAGTCTAAGTGGCTGCTGACTGTGTGACTTGGCTAAAAGTGGCCAAATAGAAGCCCAATCCACAATACATGAGCCCAAAGGCCATCCTTATGACTAAACTGACACTCACTTTCTTAAAAATATCATGGGTCTAAATAGCCTTTTCAGGCTGAGAAAAGCACTTTGGTGACATTTGGCTGTAACTTGTTCCCAGTACATTCTGAGTGGCTGGTGACTGTGTGTTGTACCTAAGAGTGCCCAACAAGAATCCCAATGCACTATACATGGGCCCAAATGCCTTCCTTATGACAAAACTGACACTCATTTTCTTTAAAAAATCATTGGTCAAAATGGCCTTTTCAGGCTGAGAAAAGCACTTTGGTGTCATTTGCAGCTGTAACTTGTTCCCAGTACATTCTGAGTGGCTGGTGAGTGTGTGCTGTACCTAAAAGTGCACAAATAGAATCCCAATGCACTATACATGGGCCCAAATGCCTTCCTTATGACAAAACTGACACTCATTTTCTTTAAAAAATCATTGGTCAAAATAGCCTTTTCAGGCTGAGAGAAGCACTTTGGTGACGTTTCACTGTAACTTGTTCCCAGTACAGTCTAAGTGGCTGCTGACTGTGTGACTTGGCTAAAAGTGGCCAAATAGAAGCCCAATCCACAATACATGAGCCCAAAGGCCTTCCTTATGACTAAACTGACACCCACTTTCTTAAACATATCATGGGTCTAAATAGCCTTTTCAGGCTGAGAAAAGCACTTTGGTGACATTTGGCTGTAACTTGTTCCCAGTACATTCTGAGTGGCTGGTGACTGTGTGTTGTACCTAAAAGTGCCCAACAAGAATCCCAATGCACTATACATGGGCCCAAATGCCTTCCTTATGACAAAACCGACACTCATTTTCTTAAAAAAATCATTGGTCAAAATAGCCTTTTCAGGCTGAGAGAAGCACTTTGGTGACGTTTCACTGTAACTTGTTCCCAGTACAGTCTAAGTGGCTGCTGACTGTGTGACTTGGCTAAAAGTGGCCAAATAGAAGCCCAATCCACAATACATGAGCCCAAAGGCCTTCCTTATGACTAAACTGACACCCACTTTCTTAAAAATATCATGGGTCTAAATAGGCTTTTCAGGCTGAGAAAAGCACTTTGGTGACATTTGGCTTTAACTTGTTCCCAGTACATTCTGAGTGGCTGGTGACTGTGTGTTGTACCTAAAAGTGCCCAACAAGAATCCCAATGCACTATACATGGGCCCAAATGCCTTCCTTATGACAAAACTGACACTCATTTTCTTTAAAAAATCATTGGTCAAAATAGCCTTTTCAGGCTGAGAGAAGCACTTTGGTGACGTTTCACTGTAACTTGTTCCCAGTACAGTCTAAGTGGCTGCTGACTGTGTGACTTGGTTAAAAGTGGCCAAATAGAAGCCCAATCCACAGTAGATGAGCCCAAAGGCATTCCTTCTGACTAAACTGACACCCACTTTCTTAAAAATATCATGGGTCTAAATAGGCTTTTCAGGCTGAGAAAAGCACTTTGGTGACATTTGGCTGTAACTTGTTCCCAGTACATTCTGAGTGGCTGGTGACTGTGTGTTGTACCTAAAAGTGCCCAACAAGAATCCCAATGCACTATACATGGGCCCAAATGCCTTCCTTATGACAAAACTGACACTCATTTTCTTTAAAAAATCATTGGTCAAAATAGCCTTTTCAGGCTGAGAAAAGCACTTTGGTGTCATTTGCAGCTGTAACTTGTTCCCAGTACATTCTGAGTGGCTGGTGAGTGTGTGCTATACCTAAAAGTGCACAAATAGAATCCCAATGCACTATACATGGGCCCGAATGCCTTCCTTATGACAAAACTGATACTCATTTTCTTAAAAAAATCATTGGTCAAAATAGCCTTTTCAGGCTGAGAGAAGCACTTTGGTGACGTTTCACTGTAACTTGTTCCCAGTACAGTCTAAGTGGCTGCTGACTGTGTGACTTGGCTAAAAGTGCCCAACAAGAATCCCAATGCACTATACATGGGCCCAAATGCCTTCCTTATGACAAAACTGACACTCATTTTCTTTAAAAAATCATTGGTCAAAATAGCCTTTTCAGGCTGAGAAAAGCACTTTGGTGTCATTTGCAGCTGTAACTTGTTCCCAGTACATTCTGAGTGGCTGGTGAGTGTGTGCTGTACCTAAAAGTGCACAAATAGAATCCCAATGCACTATACATGGGCCCAAATGCCTTCCTTATGACAAAACTGACACTCATTTTCTTTAAAAAATCATTGGTCAAAATAGCCTTTTCAGGCTGAGAGAAGCACTTTGGTGACGTTTCACTGTAACTTGTTCCCAGTACAGTCTAAGTGGCTGCTGACTGTGTGACTTGGCTAAAAGTGGCCAAATAGAAGCCCAATCCACAATACATGAGCCCAAAGGCCTTCCTTATGACTAAACTGACACCCACTTTCTTAAAAATATCATGGGTCTAAATAGGCTTTTCAGGCTGAGAAAAGCACTTTGTTGACATTTGGCTGTAACTTGTTCCCAGTACATTCTGAGTGGCTGGTGACTGTGTGTTGTACCTAAAAGTGCCCAACAAGAATCCCAATGCACTATACATGGGCCCAAATGCCTTCCTTATGACAAAACTGACACTCATTTTCTTTAAAAAATCATTGGTCAAAATAGCCTTTTCAGGCTGAGAGAAGCACTTTGGTGACGTTTCACTGTAACTTGTTCCCAGTACAGTAAGTGGCTGCTGACTGTGTGACTTGGTTAAAAGTGGCCAAATAGAAGCCCAATCCACAGTAGATGAGCCCAAAGGCATTCCTTTGGGCTCAATTCCTGTGCCCAAAGTGCCCAATTCCTTAAAAATATCATGGGTCTAAATAGCCTTTTCAGGCTGAGAAAAGCACTTTGGTGACATTTGGCTGTAACTTGTTCCCAGTACATTCTGAGTGGCTGGTGACTGTGTGTTGTACCTAAAAGTGCCCAACAAGAATCCCAATGCACTATACATGGGCCCAAATGCCTTCCTTATGACTAAACTGACACTCATTTTCTTTAAAAAATCATTGGTCAAAATAGCCTTTTCAGGCTGAGAGAAGCACTTTGGTGACGTTTCACTGTAACTTGTTCCCAGTACAGTCTAAGTGGCTGCTGACTGTGTGACTTGGTTAAAAGTGGCCAAATAGAAGCCCAATCCACAGTAGATGAGCCCAAAGGCATTCCTTCTGAGTAAACTGACACCCACTTTCTTAAAAATATCATGGGTCTAAATAGGCTTTTCAGGCTGAGAAAAGCACTTTGGTGACATTTGGCTGTAACTTGTTCCCAGTACATTCTGAGTGGCTGGTGACTGTGTGTTGTACCTAAAAGTGCCCAACAAGAATCCCAATGCACTATACATGGGCCCAAATGCCTTCCTTATGACAAAACTGACACTCATTTTCTTAAAAAAAAATCATTGGTCAAAATAGCCTTTTCAGGCTGAGAGAAGCACTTTGGTGACGTTTCACTGTAACTTGTTCCCAGTACAGTCTAAGTGGCTGCTGACTGTGTGACTTGGTTAAAAGTGGCCAAATAGAAGCCCAATCCACAGTAGATGAGCCCAAAGGCCTTCCTTCTGACTAAACTGACACCCACTTTCTTAAAAATATCATGGGTCTAAATAGGCTTTTCAGGCTGAGAAAAGCACTTTGGTGACATTTGGCTGTAACTTGTTCCCAGTACATTCTGAGTGGCTGGTGACTGTGTGTTGTACCTAAAAGTGCCCAACAAGAATCCCAATGCACTATACATGGGCCCAAATGCCTTCCTTATGACAAAACTGACACTCATTTTCTTTAAAAAATCATTGGTCAAAATAGCCTTTTCAGGCTGAGAAAAGCACTTTGGTGTCATTTGCAGCTGTAACTTGTTCCCAGTACATTCTGAGTGGCTGGTGAGTGTGTGCTGTACCTAAAAGTGCACAAATAGAATCCCAATGCACTATACATGAGCCCAAATGCCTTCCTTATGACAAAACTGACACTCATTTTCTTAAAAAAATCATTGGTCAAAATAGCCTTTTCAGGCTGAGAGAAGCACTTTGGTGACGTTTCACTGTAACTTGTTCCCAGTACAGTCTAAGTGGCTGCTGACTGTGTGACTTGGCTAAAAGTGGCCAAATAGAAGCCCAATCCACAATACATGAGCCCAAAGGCCTTCCTTATGACTAAACTGACACCCACTTTCTTAAAAATATCATGGGTCTAAATAGCCTTTTCAGGCTGAGAAAAGCACTTTGGTGACATTTGGCTGTAACTTGTTCCCAGTACATTCTGAGTGGCTGGTGACTGTGTGTTGTACCTAAAAGTGCCCAACAAGAATCCCAATGCACTATACATGGGCCCAAATGCCTTCCTTATGACAAAACTGACACTCATTTTCTTTAAAAAATCATTGGTCAAAATAGCCTTTTCAGGCTGAGAGAAGCACTTTGGTGACGTTTCACTGTAACTTGTTCCCAGTACAGTCTAAGTGGCTGCTGACTGTGTGACTTGGTTAAAAGTGGCCAAATAGAAGCCCAATCCACAGTAGATGAGCCCAAAGGCATTCCTTTGGGCTCAATTCCTGTGCCCAAAGTGCCCAATTCCTTAAAAATATCATGGGTCTAAATAGCCTTTTCAGGCTGAGAAAAGCACTTTGGTGACATTTGGCTGTAACTTGTTCCCAGTACATTCTGAGTGGCTGGTGACTGTGTGTTTTACCTAAAAGTGCCCAACAAGAATCCCAATGCACTATACATGGGCCCAAATGCCTTCCTTATGACAAAACTGACACTCATTTTCTTTAAAAAATCATTGGTCAAAATAGCCTTTTCAGGCTGAGAGAAGCACTTTGGTGACGTTTCACTGTAACTTGTTCCCAGTACAGTCTAAGTGGCTGCTGACTGTGTGACTTGGTTAAAAGTGGCCAAATAGAAGCCCAATCCACAGTAGATGAGCCCAAAGGCCTTCCTTCTGACTAAACTGACACCCACTTTCTTAAAAATATCATGGGTCTAAATAGGCTTTTCAGGCTGAGAAAAGCACTTTGGTGACATTTGGCTGTAACTTGTTCCCAGTACATTCTGAGTGGCTGGTGACTGTGTGTTGTACCTAAAAGTGCCCAACAAGAATCCCAATGCACTATACATGGGCCCAAATGCCTTCCTTATGACAAAACTGACACTCATTTTCTTTAAAAAATCATTGGTCAAAATAGCCTTTTCAGGCTGAGAAAAGCACTTTGGTGTCATTTGCAGCTGTAACTTGTTCCCAGTACATTCTGAGTGGCTGGTGAGTGTGTGCTGTACCTAAAAGTGCACAAATAGAATCCCAATGCACTATACATGGGCCCGAATGCCTTCCTTATGACAAAACTGACACTCATTTTCTTAAAAAAATCATTGGTCAAAATAGCCTTTTCAGGCTGAGAGAAGCACTTTGGTGACGTTTCACTGTAACTTGTTCCCAGTACAGTCTAAGTGGCTGCTGACTGTGTGACTTCGCTAAAAGTGGCCAAATAGAAGCCCAATCCACAATACATGAGCCCAAAGGCCTTCCTTATGACTAAACTGACACCCACTTTCTTAAAAATATCATGGGTCTAAATAGGCTTTTCAGGCTGAGAAAAGCACTTTGGTGACATTTGGCTGTAACTTGTTCCCAGTACATTCTGAGTGGCTGGTAGTCACCAGCCACTACAAGTGCCCAACAAGAATCCCAATGCACTATACATGGGCCCAAATGCCTTCCTTATGACAAAACTGACACTCATTTTCTTTAAAAAATCATTGGTCAAAATAGCCTTTTCAGGCTGAGAAAAGCACTTTGGTGTCATTTGCAGCTGTAACTTGTTCCCAGTACATTCTGAGTGGCTGGTGAGTGTGTGCTGTACCTAAAAGTGCACAAATAGAATCCCAATGCACTATACATGGGCCCGAATGCCTTCCTTATGACAAAACTGACACTCATTTTCTTAAAAAAATCATTGGTCAAAATAGCCTTTTCAGGCTGAGAGAAGCACTTTGGTGACGTTTCACTGTAACTTGTTCCCAGTACAGTCTAAGTGGCTGCTGACTGTGTGACTTCGCTAAAAGTGGCCAAATAGAAGCCCAATCCACAATACATGAGCCCAAAGGCCTTCCTTATGACTAAACTGACACCCACTTTCTTAAAAATATCATGGGTCTAAATAGGCTTTTCAGGCTGAGAAAAGCACTTTGGTGACATTTGGCTGTAACTTGTTCCCAGTACATTCTGAGTGGCTGGTGACTGTGTGTTGTACCTAAAAGTGCCCAACAAGAATCCCAATGCACTATACATGGGCCCAAATGCCTTCCTTATGACAAAACTGACACTCATTTTCTTTAAAAAATCATTGGTCAAAATAGCCTTTTCAGGCTGAGAAAAGCACTTTGGTGACATTTGGCTGTAACTTGTTCCCAGTACATTCTGAGTGGCTGGTAGTCACCAGCCACTACAAGTGCCCAACAAGAATCCCAATGCACTATACATGGGCCCAAATGCCTTCCTTATGACAAAACTGACACTCATTTTCTTTAAAAAATCATTGGTCAAAATAGCCTTTTCAGGCTGAGAGAAGCACTTTGGTGACGTTTCACTGTAACTTGTTCCCAGTACAGTCTAAGTGGCTGCTGACTGTGTGACTTGGCTAAAAGTGGCCAAATAGAAGCCCAATCCACAATACATGAGCCCAAAGGCCTTCCTTATGACTAAACTGACACCCACTTTCTTAAAAATATCATGGGTCTAAATAGGCTTTTCAGGCTGAGAAAAGCACTTTGGTGACATTTGGCTGTAACTTGTTCCCAGTACATTCTGAGTGGCTGGTGACTGTGTGTTGTACCTAAAAGTGCCCAACAAGAATCCCAATGCACTATACATGGGCCCAAATGCCTTCCTTATGACAAAACTGACACTCATTTTCTGTAAAAAATCATTGGTCAAAATAGCCTTTTCAGGCTGAGAAAAGCACTTTGGTGACATTTGGCTGTAACTTGTTCCCAGTACATTCTGAGTGGCTGGTAGTCACCAGCCACTACAAGTGCCCAACAAGAATCCCAATGCACTATACATGGGCCCAAATGCCTTCCTTATGACAAAACTGACACTCATTTTCTTTAAAAAATCATTGGTCAAAATAGCCTTTTCAGGCTGAGAAAAGCACTTTGGTGTCATTTGCAGCTGTAACTTGTTCCCAGTACATTCTGAGTGGCTGGTGAGTGTGTGCTGTACCTAAAAGTGCACAAATAGAATCCCAATGCACTATACATGGGCCCGAATGCCTTCCTTATGACAAAACTGACACTCATTTTCTTAAAAAACATCATTGGTCAAAATAGCCTTTTCAGGCTGAGAGAAGCACTTTGGTGACGTTTCACTGTAACGTGTTCCCAGTACAGTCTAAGTGGCTGCTGACTGTGTGACTTCGCTAAAAGTGGCCAAATAGAAGCCCAATCCACAATACATGAGCCCAAAGGCCTTCCTTATGACTAAACTGACACCCACTTTCTTAAAAATATCATGGGTCTAAATAGCCTTTTCAGGCTGAGAAAAGCACTTTGGTGACGTTTCACTGTAACTTGTTCCCAGTACAGTCTAAGTGGCTGCTGACTGTGTGACTTGGTTAAAAGTGGCCAAATAGAAGCCCAATCCACAGTAGATGAGCCCAAAGGCCTTCCTTCTGACTAAACTGACACCCACTTTCTTAAAAATATCATGGGTCAAAATAGCCTTTTCAGGCTGAGAAAAGCACTTTGGTGTCATTTGCAGCTGTAACTTGTTCCCAGTACATTCTGAGTGGCTGGTGAGTGTGTGCTGTACCTAAAAGTGCACAAATAGAATCCCAATGCACTATACATGGGCCCAAATGCCTTCCTTATGACAAAACTGACACTCATTTTCTTTAAAAAATCATTGGTCAAAATAGCCTTTTCAGGCTGAGAGAAGCACTTTGGTGACGTTTCACTGTAACTTGTTCCCAGTACAGTCTAAGTGGCTGCTGACTGTGTGACTTGGCTAAAAGTGGCCAAATAGAAGCCCAATCCACAATACATGAGCCCAAAGGCCTTCCTTATGACTAAACTGACACCCACTTTCTTAAACATATCATGGGTCTAAATAGCCTTTTCAGGCTGAGAAAAGCACTTTGGTGACATTTGGCTGTAACTTGTTCCCAGTACATTCTGAGTGGCTGGTGACTGTGTGTTGTACCTAAAAGTGCCCAACAAGAATCCCAATGCACTATACATGGGCCCAAATGCCTTCCTTATGACAAAACCGACACTCATTTTCTTTAAAAAATCATTGGTCAAAATAGCCTTTTCAGGCTGAGAGAAGCACTTTGGTGACGTTTCACTGTAACTTGTTCCCAGTACAGTCTAAGTGGCTGCTGACTGTGTGACTTGGCTAAAAGTGGCCAAATAGAAGCCCAATCCACAATACATGAGCCCAAAGGCCTTCCTTATGACTAAACTGACACCCACTTTCTTAAAAATATCATGGGTCTAAATAGGCTTTTCAGGCTGAGAAAAGCACTTTGGTGACATTTGGCTTTAACTTGTTCCCAGTACATTCTGAGTGGCTGGTGACTGTGTGTTGTACCTAAAAGTGCCCAACAAGAATCCCAATGCACTATACATGGGCCCAAATGCCTTCCTTATGACAAAACTGACACTCATTTTCTTTAAAAAATCATTGGTCAAAATAGCCTTTTCAGGCTGAGAGAAGCACTTTGGTGACGTTTCACTGTAACTTGTTCCCAGTACAGTCTAAGTGGCTGCTGACTGTGTGACTTGGTTAAAAGTGGCCAAATAGAAGCCCAATCCACAGTAGATGAGCCCAAAGGCATTCCTTCTGACTAAACTGACACCCACTTTCTTAAAAATATCATGGGTCTAAATAGGCTTTTCAGGCTGAGAAAAGCACTTTGGTGACATTTGGCTGTAACTTGTTCCCAGTACATTCTGAGTGGCTGGTGACTGTGTGTTGTACCTAAAAGTGCCCAACAAGAATCCCAATGCACTATACATGGGCCCAAATGCCTTCCTTATGACAAAACTGACACTCATTTTCTTTAAAAAATCATTGGTCAAAATAGCCTTTTCAGGCTGAGAAAAGCACTTTGGTGTCATTTGCAGCTGTAACTTGTTCCCAGTACATTCTGAGTGGCTGGTGAGTGTGTGCTATACCTAAAAGTGCACAAATAGAATCCCAATGCACTATACATGGGCCCGAATGCCTTCCTTATGACAAAACTGACACTCATTTTCTTAAAAAAATCATTGGTCAAAATAGCCTTTTCAGGCTGAGAGAAGCACTTTGGTGACGTTTCACTGTAACTTGTTCCCAGTACAGTCTAAGTGGCTGCTGACTGTGTGACTTGGCTAAAAGTGCCCAACAAGAATCCCAATGCACTATACATGGGCCCAAATGCCTTCCTTATGACAAAACTGACACTCATTTTCTTTAAAAAATCATTGGTCAAAATAGCCTTTTCAGGCTGAGAAAAGCACTTTGGTGTCATTTGCAGCTGTAACTTGTTCCCAGTACATTCTGAGTGGCTGGTGAGTGTGTGCTGTACCTAAAAGTGCACAAATAGAATCCCAATGCACTATACATGGGCCCAAATGCCTTCCTTATGACAAAACTGACACTCATTTTCTTTAAAAAATCATTGGTCAAAATAGCCTTTTCAGGCTGAGAGAAGCACTTTGGTGACGTTTCACTGTAACTTGTTCCCAGTACAGTCTAAGTGGCTGCTGACTGTGTGACTTGGCTAAAAGTGGCCAAATAGAAGCCCAATCCACAATACATGAGCCCAAAGGCCATCCTTATGACTAAACTGACACCCACTTTCTTAAAAATATCATGGGTCTAAATAGCCTTTTCAGGCTGAGAAAAGCACTTTGGTGACATTTGGCTGTAACTTGTTCCCAGTACATTCTGAGTGGCTGGTGACTGTGTGTTGTACCTAAGAGTGCCCAACAAGAATCCCAATGCACTATACATGGGCCCAAATGCCTTCCTTATGACAAAACTGACACTCATTTTCTTTAAAAAATCATTGGTCAAAATAGCCTTTTCAGGCTGAGAAAAGCACTTTGGTGTCATTTGCAGCTGTAACTTGTTCCCAGTACATTCTGAGTGGCTGGTGAGTGTGTGCTGTACCTAAAAGTGCACAAATAGAATCCCAATGCACTATACATGGGCCCAAATGCCTTCCTTATGACAAAACTGACACTCATTTTCTTAAAAAAATCATTGGTCAAAATAGCCTTTTCAGGCTGAGAGAAGCACTTTGGTGACGTTTCACTGTAACTTGTTCCCAGTACAGTCTAAGTGGCTGCTGACTGTGTGACTTGGCTAAAAGTGGCCAAATAGAAGCCCAATCCACAATACATGAGCCCAAAGGCCTTCCTTATGACTAAACTGACACCCACTTTCTTAAAAATATCATGGGTCTAAATAGCCTTTTCAGGCTGAGAAAAGCACTTTGGTGACATTTGGCTGTAACTTGTTCCCAGTACATTCTGAGTGGCTGGTGACTGTGTGTTGTACCTAAAAGTGCCCAACAAGAATCCCAATGCACTATACATGGGCCCAAATGCCTTCCTTATGACAAAACTGACACTCATTTTCTTTAAAAAATCATTGGTCAAAATAGCCTTTTCAGGCTGAGAGAAGCACTTTGGTGACGTTTCACTGTAACTTGTTCCCAGTACAGTAAGTGGCTGCTGACTGTGTGACTTGGTTAAAAGTGGCCAAATAGAAGCCCAATCCACAGTAGATGAGCCCAAAGGCATTCCTTTGGGCTCAATTCCTGTGCCCAAAGTGCCCAATTCCTTAAAAATATCATGGGTCTAAATAGCCTTTTCAGGCTGAGAAAAGCACTTTGGTGACATTTGGCTGTAACTTGTTCCCAGTACATTCTGAGTGGCTGGTGACTGTGTGTTGTACCTAAAAGTGCCCAACAAGAATCCCAATGCACTATACATGGGCCCAAATGCCTTCCTTATGACTAAACTGACACTCATTTTCTTTAAAAAATCATTGGTCAAAATAGCCTTTTCAGGCTGAGAGAAGCACTTTGGTGACGTTTCACTGTAACTTGTTCCCAGTACAGTCTAAGTGGCTGCTGACTGTGTGACTTGGTTAAAAGTGGCCAAATAGAAGCCCAATCCACAGTAGATGAGCCCAAAGGCATTCCTTCTGAGTAAACTGACACCCACTTTCTTAAAAATATCATGGGTCTAAATAGGCTTTTCAGGCTGAGAAAAGCACTTTGGTGACATTTGGCTGTAACTTGTTCCCAGTACATTCTGAGTGGCTGGTGACTGTGTGTTGTACCTAAAAGTGCCCAACAAGAATCCCAATGCACTATACATGGGCCCAAATGCCTTCCTTATGACAAAACTGACACTCATTTTCTTAAAAAAAATAATTGGTCAAAATAGCCTTTTCAGGCTGAGAGAAGCACTTTGGTGACGTTTCACTGTAACTTGTTCCCAGTACAGTCTAAGTGGCTGCTGACTGTGTGACTTGGCTAAAAGTGGCCAAATAGAAGCCCAATCCACAATACATGAGCCCAAAGGCCTTCCTTATGACTAAACTGACACCCACTTTCTTAAAAATATCATGGGTCTAAATAGCCTTTTCAGGCTGAGAAAAGCACTTTGGTGACATTTGGCTGCAACTTGTTCCCAGTACATTCTGAGTGGCTGGTGACTGTGTGTTGTACCTAAAAGTGCCCAACAAGAATCCCAATGCACTATACATGGGCCCAAATGCCTTCCTTATGACAAAACTGACACTCATTTTCTTTAAAAAATCATTGGTCAAAATAGCCTTTTCAGGCTGAGAGAAGCACTTTGGTGACGTTTCACTGTAACTTGTTCCCAGTACAGTCTAAGTGGCTGCTGACTGTGTGACTTGGTTAAAAGTGGCCAAATAGAAGCCCAATCCACAGTAGATGAGCCCAAAGGCCTTCCTTCTGACTAAACTGACACCCACTTTCTTAAAAATATCATGGGTCTAAATAGGCTTTTCAGGCTGAGAAAAGCACTTTGGTGACATTTGGCTGTAACTTGTTCCCAGTACATTCTGAGTGGCTGGTGACTGTGTGTTGTACCTAAAAGTGCCCAACAAGAATCCCAATGCACTATACATGGGCCCAAATGCCTTCCTTATGACAAAACTGACACTCATTTTCTTTAAAAAATCATTGGTCAAAATAGCCTTTTCAGGCTGAGAAAAGCACTTTGGTGTCATTTGCAGCTGTAACTTGTTCCCAGTACATTCTGAGTGGCTGGTGAGTGTGTGCTGTACCTAAAAGTGCACAAATAGAATCCCAATGCACTATACATGAGCCCAAATGCCTTCCTTATGACAAAACTGACACTCATTTTCTTAAAAAAATCATTGGTCAAAATAGCCTTTTCAGGCTGAGAGAAGCACTTTGGTGACGTTTCACTGTAACTTGTTCCCAGTACAGTCTAAGTGGCTGCTGACTGTGTGACTTGGCTAAAAGTGGCCAAATAGAAGCCCAATCCACAATACATGAGCCCAAAGGCCTTCCTTATGACTAAACTGACACCCACTTTCTTAAAAATATCATGGGTCTAAATAGCCTTTTCAGGCTGAGAAAAGCACTTTGGTGACATTTGGCTGTAACTTGTTCCCAGTACATTCTGAGTGGCTGGTGACTGTGTGTTGTACCTAAAAGTGCCCAACAAGAATCCCAATGCACTATACATGGGCCCAAATGCCTTCCTTATGACAAAACTGACACTCATTTTCTTTAAAAAATCATTGGTCAAAATAGCCTTTTCAGGCTGAGAGAAGCACTTTGGTGACGTTTCACTGTAACTTGTTCCCAGTACAGTCTAAGTGGCTGCTGACTGTGTGACTTGGTTAAAAGTGGCCAAATAGAAGCCCAATCCACAGTAGATGAGCCCAAAGGCATTCCTTTGGGCTCAATTCCTGTGCCCAAAGTGCCCAATTCCTTAAAAATATCATGGGTCTAAATAGCCTTTTCAGGCTGAGAAAAGCACTTTGGTGACATTTGGCTGTAACTTGTTCCCAGTACATTCTGAGTGGCTGGTGACTGTGTGTTTTACCTAAAAGTGCCCAACAAGAATCCCAATGCACTATACATGGGCCCAAATGCCTTCCTTATGACAAAACTGACACTCATTTTCTTTAAAAAATCATTGGTCAAAATAGCCTTTTCAGGCTGAGAGAAGCACTTTGGTGACGTTTCACTGTAACTTGTTCCCAGTACAGTCTAAGTGGCTGCTGACTGTGTGACTTGGTTAAAAGTGGCCAAATAGAAGCCCAATCCACAGTAGATGAGCCCAAAGGCCTTCCTTCTGACTAAACTGACACCCACTTTCTTAAAAATATCATGGGTCTAAATAGGCTTTTCAGGCTGAGAAAAGCACTTTGGTGACATTTGGCTGTAACTTGTTCCCAGTACATTCTGAGTGGCTGGTGACTGTGTGTTGTACCTAAAAGTGCCCAACAAGAATCCCAATGCACTATACATGGGCCCAAATGCCTTCCTTATGACAAAACTGACACTCATTTTCTTTAAAAAATCATTGGTCAAAATAGCCTTTTCAGGCTGAGAAAAGCACTTTGGTGTCATTTGCAGCTGTAACTTGTTCCCAGTACATTCTGAGTGGCTGGTGAGTGTGTGCTGTACCTAAAAGTGCACAAATAGAATCCCAATGCACTATACATGGGCCCGAATGCCTTCCTTATGACAAAACTGACACTCATTTTCTTAAAAAAATCATTGGTCAAAATAGCCTTTTCAGGCTGAGAGAAGCACTTTGGTGACGTTTCACTGTAACTTGTTCCCAGTACAGTCTAAGTGGCTGCTGACTGTTTGACTTCGCTAAAAGTGGCCAAATAGAAGCCCAATCCACAATACATGAGCCCAAAGGCCTTCCTTATGACTAAACTGACACCCACTTTCTTAAAAATATCATGGGTCTAAATAGGCTTTTCAGGCTGAGAAAAGCACTTTGGTGACATTTGGCTGTAACTTGTTCCCAGTACATTCTGAGTGGCTGGTGACTGTGTGTTGTACCTAAAAGTGCCCAACAAGAATCCCAATGCACTATACATGGGCCCAAATGCCTTCCTTATGACAAAACTGACACTCATTTTCTTTAAAAAATCATTGGTCAAAATAGCCTTTTCAGGCTGAGAAAAGCACTTTGGTGTCATTTGCAGCTGTAACTTGTTCCCAGTACATTCTGAGTGGCTGGTGACTGTGTGCTGTACCTAAAAGTGCACAAATAGAATCCCAATGCACTATACATGGGCCCGAATGCCTTCCTTATGACAAAACTGACACTCATTTTCTTAAAAAAATCATTGGTCAAAATAGCCTTTTCAGGCTGAGAGAAGCACTTTGGTGACGTTTCACTGTAACGTGTTCCCAGTACAGTCTAAGTGGCTGCTGACTGTGTGACTTCGCTAAAAGTGGCCAAATAGAAGCCCAATCCACAATACATGAGCCCAAAGGCCTTCCTTATGACTAAACTGACACCCACTTTCTTAAAAATATCATGGGTCTAAATAGCCTTTTCAGGCTGAGAAAAGCACTTTGGTGACATTTGGCTGTAACTTGTTCCCAGTACATTCTGAGTGGCTGGTGACTGTGTGTTGTACCTAAAAGTGCCCAACAAGAATCCCAATGCACTATACATGGGCCCAAATGCCTTCCTTATGACAAAACTGACACTCATTTTCTTAAAAAAATCATTGGTCAAAATAGCCTTTTCAGGCTGAGAAAAGCACTTTGGTGTCATTTGCAGCTGTAACTTGTTCCCAATACATTCTGAGTGGCTGGTGAGTGTGTGCTGTACCTAAAAGTGCACAAATAGAATCCCAATGCACTATACATGGGCCCAAATGCCTTCCTTATGACAAAACTGACACTCATTTTCTTAAAAAAATCATTGGTCAAAATAGCCTTTTCAGGCTGAGAGAAGCACTTTGGTGACGTTTCACTGTAACTTGTTCCCAGTACAGTCTAAGTGGCTGCTGACTGTGTGACTTGGTTAAAAGTGGCCAAATAGAAGCCCAATCCACAGTAGATGAGCCCAAAGGCCTTCCTTCTGACTAAACTGACACCCACTTTCTTAAAAATATCATGGGTCAAAATAGCCTTTTCAGGCTGAGAAAAGCACTTTGGTGTCATTTGCAGCTGTAACTTGTTCCCAGTACATTCTGAGTGGCTGGTGAGTGTGTGCTGTACCTAAAAGTGCACAAATAGAATCCCAATGCACTATACATGGGCCCAAATGCCTTCCTTATGACAAAACTGACACTCATTTTCTTTAAAAAATCATTGGTCAAAATAGCCTTTTCAGGCTGAGAGAAGCACTTTGGTGACGTTTCACTGTAACTTGTTCCCAGTACAGTCCAAGTGGCTGCTGACTGTGTGACTTGGCTAAAAGTGGCCAAATAGAAGCCCAATCCACAATACATGAGCCCAAAGGCCTTCCTTATGACTAAACTGACACCCACTTTCTTAAACATATCATGGGTCTAAATAGCCTTTTCAGGCTGAGAAAAGCACTTTGGTGACATTTGGCTGTAACTTGTTCCCAGTACATTCTGAGTGGCTGGTGACTGTGTGTTGTACCTAAAAGTGCCCAACAAGAATCCCAATGCACTATACATGGGCCCAAATGCCTTCCTTATGACAAAACTGACACTCATTTTCTTTAAAAAATCATTGGTCAAAATAGCCTTTTCAGGCTGAGAAAAGCACTTTGGTGTCATTTGCAGCTGTAACTTGTTCCCAGTACATTCTGAGTGGCTGGTGAGTGTGTGCTGTACCTAAAAGTGCACAAATAGAATCCCAATGCACTATACATGGGCCCGAATGCCTTCCTTATGACAAAACTGACACTCATTTTCTTAAAAAAATCATTGGTCAAAATAGCCTTTTCAGGCTGAGAGAAGCACTTTGGTGACGTTTCACTGTAACTTGTTCCCAGTACAGTCTAAGTGGCTGCTGACTGTGTGACTTCGCTAAAAGTGGCCAAATAGAAGCCCAATCCACAATACATGAGCCCAAAGGCCTTCCTTATGACTAAACTGACACCCACTTTCTTAAAAATATCATGGGTCTAAATAGGCTTTTCAGGCTGAGAAAAGCACTTTGGTGACATTTGGCTGTAACTTGTTCCCAGTACATTCTGAGTGGCTGGTGACTGTGTGTTGTACCTAAAAGTGCCCAACAAGAATCCCAATGCACTATACATGGGCCCAAATGCCTTCCTTATGACAAAACTGACACTCATTTTCTTTAAAAAATCATTGGTCAAAATAGCCTTTTCAGGCTGAGAGAAGCACTTTGGTGACGTTTCACTGTAACTTGTTCCCAGTACAGTCTAAGTGGCTGCTGACTGTGTGACTTGGTTAAAAGTGGCCAAATAGAAGCCCAATCCACAGTAGATGAGCCCAAAGGCATTCCTTTGGGCTCAATTCCTGTGCCCAAAGTGCCCAATTCCTTAAAAATATCATGGGTCTAAATAGCCTTTTCAGGCTGAGAAAAGCACTTTGGTGACATTTGGCTGTAACTTGTTCCCAGTACATTCTGAGTGGCTGGTGACTGTGTGTTTTACCTAAAAGTGCCCAACAAGAATCCCAATGCACTATACATGGGCCCAAATGCCTTCCTTATGACAAAACTGACACTCATTTTCTTTAAAAAATCATTGGTCAAAATAGCCTTTTCAGGCTGAGAGAAGCACTTTGGTGACGTTTCACTGTAACTTGTTCCCAGTACAGTCTAAGTGGCTGCTGACTGTGTGACTTGGTTAAAAGTGGCCAAATAGAAGCCCAATCCACAGTAGATGAGCCCAAAGGCCTTCCTTCTGACTAAACTGACACCCACTTTCTTAAAAATATCATGGGTCTAAATAGGCTTTTCAGGCTGAGAAAAGCACTTTGGTGACATTTGGCTGTAACTTGTTCCCAGTACATTCTGAGTGGCTGGTGACTGTGTGTTGTACCTAAAAGTGCCCAACAAGAATCCCAATGCACTATACATGGGCCCAAATGCCTTCCTTATGACAAAACTGACACTCATTTTCTTTAAAAAATCATTGGTCAAAATAGCCTTTTCAGGCTGAGAAAAGCACTTTGGTGTCATTTGCAGCTGTAACTTGTTCCCAGTACATTCTGAGTGGCTGGTGAGTGTGTGCTGTACCTAAAAGTGCACAAATAGAATCCCAATGCACTATACATGGGCCCGAATGCCTTCCTTATGACAAAACTGACACTCATTTTCTTAAAAAAATCATTGGTCAAAATAGCCTTTTCAGGCTGAGAGAAGCACTTTGGTGACGTTTCACTGTAACTTGTTCCCAGTACAGTCTAAGTGGCTGCTGACTGTGTGACTTCGCTAAAAGTGGCCAAATAGAAGCCCAATCCACAATACATGAGCCCAAAGGCCTTCCTTATGACTAAACTGACACCCACTTTCTTAAAAATATCATGGGTCTAAATAGGCTTTTCAGGCTGAGAAAAGCACTTTGGTGACATTTGGCTGTAACTTGTTCCCAGTACATTCTGAGTGGCTGGTGACTGTGTGTTGTACCTAAAAGTGCCCAACAAGAATCCCAATGCACTATACATGGGCCCAAATGCCTTCCTTATGACAAAACTGACACTCATTTTCTTTAAAAAATCATTGGTCAAAATAGCCTTTTCAGGCTGAGAAAAGCACTTTGGTGTCATTTGCAGCTGTAACTTGTTCCCAGTACATTCTGAGTGGCTGGTGAGTGTGTGCTGTACCTAAAAGTGCACAAATAGAATCCCAATGCACTATACATGGGCCCGAATGCCTTCCTTATGACAAAACTGACACTCATTTTCTTAAAAAAATCATTGGTCAAAATAGCCTTTTCAGGCTGAGAGAAGCACTTTGGTGACGTTTCACTGTAACGTGTTCCCAGTACAGTCTAAGTGGCTGCTGACTGTGTGACTTCGCTAAAAGTGGCCAAATAGAAGCCCAATCCACAATACATGAGCCCAAAGGCCTTCCTTATGACTAAACTGACACCCACTTTCTTAAAAATATCATGGGTCTAAATAGCCTTTTCAGGCTGAGAAAAGCACTTTGGTGACATTTGGCTGTAACTTGTTCCCAGTACATTCTGAGTGGCTGGTGACTGTGTGTTGTACCTAAAAGTGCCCAACAAGAATCCCAATGCACTATACATGGGCCCAAATGCCTTCCTTATGACAAAACTGACACTCATTTTCTTTAAAAAATCATTGGTCAAAATAGCCTTTTCAGGCTGAGAAAAGCACTTTGGTGTCATTTGCAGCTGTAACTTGTTCCCAATACATTCTGAGTGGCTGGTGAGTGTGTGCTGTACCTAAAAGTGCACAAATAGAATCCCAATGCACTATACATGGGCCCAAATGCCTTCCTTATGACAAAACTGACACTCATTTTCTTAAAAAAATCATTGGTCAAAATAGCCTTTTCAGGCTGAGAGAAGCACTTTGGTGACGTTTCACTGTAACTTGTTCCCAGTACAGTCTAAGTGGCTGCTGACTGTGTGACTTGGTTAAAAGTGGCCAAATAGAAGCCCAATCCACAGTAGATGAGCCCAAAGGCCTTCCTTCTGACTAAACTGACACCCACTTTCTTAAAAATATCATGGGTCAAAATAGCCTTTTCAGGCTGAGAAAAGCACTTTGGTGTCATTTGCAGCTGTAACTTGTTCCCAGTACATTCTGAGTGGCTGGTGAGTGTGTGCTGTACCTAAAAGTGCACAAATAGAATCCCAATGCACTATACATGGGCCCAAATGCCTTCCTTATGACAAAACTGACACTCATTTTCTTTAAAAAATCATTGGTCAAAATAGCCTTTTCAGGCTGAGAGAAGCACTTTGGTGACGTTTCACTGTAACTTGTTCCCAGTACAGTCCAAGTGGCTGCTGACTGTGTGACTTGGCTAAAAGTGGCCAAATAGAAGCCCAATCCACAATACATGAGCCCAAAGGCCTTCCTTATGACTAAACTGACACCCACTTTCTTAAAAATATCATGGGTCTAAATAGGCTTTTCAGGCTGAGAAAAGCACTTTGGTGACATTTGGCTGTAACTTGTTCCCAGTACATTCTGAGTGGCTGGTGACTGTGTGTTGTACCTAAAAGTGCCCAACAAGAATCCCAATGCACTATACATGGGCCCAAATGCCTTCCTTATGACAAAACTGACACTCATTTTCTTTAAAAAATCATTGGTCAAAATAGCCTTTTCAGGCTGAGAAAAGCACTTTGGTGTCATTTGCAGCTGTAACTTGTTCCCAGTACATTCTGAGTGGCTGGTGAGTGTGTGCTGTACCTAAAAGTGCACAAATAGAATCCCAATGCACTATACATGGGCCCGAATGCCTTCCTTATGACAAAACTGACACTCATTTTCTTAAAAAAATCATTGGTCAAAATAGCCTTTTCAGGCTGAGAGAAGCACTTTGGTGACGTTTCACTGTAACGTGTTCCCAGTACAGTCTAAGTGGCTGCTGACTGTGTGACTTCGCTAAAAGTGGCCAAATAGAAGCCCAATCCACAATACATGAGCCCAAAGGCCTTCCTTATGACTAAACTGACACCCACTTTCTTAAAAATATCATGGGTCTAAATAGCCTTTTCAGGCTGAGAAAAGCACTTTGGTGACATTTGGCTGTAACTTGTTCCCAGTACATTCTGAGTGGCTGGTGACTGTGTGTTGTACCTAAAAGTGCCCAACAAGAATCCCAATGCACTATACATGGGCCCAAATGCCTTCCTTATGACAAAACTGACACTCATTTTCTTTAAAAAATCATTGGTCAAAATAGCCTTTTCAGGCTGAGAAAAGCACTTTGGTGTCATTTGCAGCTGTAACTTGTTCCCAATACATTCTGAGTGGCTGGTGAGTGTGTGCTGTACCTAAAAGTGCACAAATAGAATCCCAATGCACTATACATGGGCCCAAATGCCTTCCTTATGACAAAACTGACACTCATTTTCTTAAAAAAATCATTGGTCAAAATAGCCTTTTCAGGCTGAGAGAAGCACTTTGGTGACGTTTCACTGTAACTTGTTCCCAGTACAGTCTAAGTGGCTGCTGACTGTGTGACTTGGTTAAAAGTGGCCAAATAGAAGCCCAATCCACAGTAGATGAGCCCAAAGGCCTTCCTTCTGACTAAACTGACACCCACTTTCTTAAAAATATCATGGGTCAAAATAGCCTTTTCAGGCTGAGAAAAGCACTTTGGTGTCATTTGCAGCTGTAACTTGTTCCCAGTACATTCTGAGTGGCTGGTGAGTGTGTGCTGTACCTAAAAGTGCACAAATAGAATCCCAATGCACTATACATGGGCCCAAATGCCTTCCTTATGACAAAACTGACACTCATTTTCTTTAAAAAATCATTGGTCAAAATAGCCTTTTCAGGCTGAGAGAAGCACTTTGGTGACGTTTCACTGTAACTTGTTCCCAGTACAGTCTAAGTGGCTGCTGACTGTGTGACTTGGCTAAAAGTGGCCAAATAGAAGCCCAATCCACAATACATGAGCCCAAAGGCCTTCCTTATGACTAAACTGACACCCACTTTCTTAAACATATCATGGGTCTAAATAGCCTTTTCAGGCTGAGAAAAGCACTTTGGTGACATTTGGCTGTAACTTGTTCCCAGTACATTCTGAGTGGCTGGTGACTGTGTGTTGTACCTAAAAGTGCCCAACAAGAATCCCAATGCACTATACATGGGCCCAAATGCCTTCCTTATGACAAAACCGACACTCATTTTCTTAAAAAAATCATTGGTCAAAATAGCCTTTTCAGGCTGAGAGAAGCACTTTGGTGACGTTTCACTGTAACTTGTTCCCAGTACAGTCTAAGTGGCTGCTGACTGTGTGACTTGGCTAAAAGTGGCCAAATAGAAGCCCAATCCACAATACATGAGCCCAAAGGCCTTCCTTATGACTAAACTGACACCCACTTTCTTAAAAATATCATGGGTCTAAATAGGCTTTTCAGGCTGAGAAAAGCACTTTGGTGACATTTGGCTGTAACTTGTTCCCAGTACATTCTGAGTGGCTGGTGACTGTGTGTTGTACCTAAAAGTGCCCAACAAGAATCCCAATGCACTATACATGGGCCCAAATGCCTTCCTTATGACAAAACTGACACTCATTTTCTTTAAAAAATCATTGGTCAAAATAGCCTTTTCAGGCTGAGAAAAGCACTTTGGTGACATTTGGCTGTAACTTGTTCCCAGTACATTCTGAGTGGCTGGTGACTGTGTGTTGTACCTAAAAGTGCCCAACAAGAATCCCAATGCACTATATATGGGCCCAAATGCCTTCCTTATGACAAAACTGACACTCATTTTCTTTAAAAAATCATTGGTCAAAATAGCCTTTTCAGGCTGAGAAAAGCACTTTGGTGTCATTTGCAGCTGTAACTTGTTCCCAGTACATTCTGAGTGGCTGGTGAGTGTGTGCTGTACCTAAAAGTGCACAAATAGAATCCCAATGCACTATACATGGGCCCAAATGCCTTCCTTATGACAAAACTGACACTCATTTTCTTAAAAATATCATTGGTCAAAATAGCCTTTTCAGGCTGAGAGAAGCACTTTGGTGACGTTTCACTGTAACTTGTTCCCAGTACAGTCTAAGTGGCTGCTGACTGTGTGACTTGGCTAAAAGTGGCCAAATAGAAGCCCAATCCACAATACATGAGCCCAAAGGCCTTCCTTATGACTAAACTGACACCCACTTTCTTAAAAATATCATGGGTCTAAATAGCCTTTTCAGGCTGAGAAAAGCACTTTGGTGTCATTTGCAGCTGTAACTTGTTCCCAGTACATTCTGAGTGGCTGGTGAGTGTGTGCTGTACCTAAAAGTGCACAAATAGAATCCCAATGCACTATACATGGGCCCGAATGCCTTCCTTATGACAAAACTGACACTCATTTTCTTAAAAAAATCATTGGTCAAAATAGCCTTTTCAGGCTGAGAGAAGCACTTTGGTGACGTTTCACTGTAACGTGTTCCCAGTACAGTCTAAGTGGCTGCTGACTGTGTGACTTCGCTAAAAGTGGCCAAATAGAAGCCCAATCCACAATACATGAGCCCAAAGGCCTTCCTTATGACTAAACTGACACCCACTTTCTTAAAAATATCATGGGTCTAAATAGCCTTTTCAGGCTGAGAAAAGCACTTTGGTGACATTTGGCTGTAACTTGTTCCCAGTACATTCTGAGTGGCTGGTGACTGTGTGTTGTACCTAAAAGTGCCCAACAAGAATCCCAATGCACTATACATGGGCCCAAATGCCTTCCTTATGACAAAACTGACACTCAGTTTCTTTAAAAAATCATTGGTCAAAATAGCCTTTTCAGGCTGAGAAAAGCACTTTGGTGTCATTTGCAGCTGTAACTTGTTCCCAATACATTCTGAGTGGCTGGTGAGTGTGTGCTGTACCTAAAAGTGCACAAATAGAATCCCAATGCACTATACATGGGCCCAAATGCCTTCCTTATGACAAAACTGACACTCATTTTCTTAAAAAAATCATTGGTCAAAATAGCCTTTTCAGGCTGAGAGAAGCACTTTGGTGACGTTTCACTGTAACTTGTTCCCAGTACAGTCTAAGTGGCTGCTGACTGTGTGACTTGGTTAAAAGTGGCCAAATAGAAGCCCAATCCACAGTAGATGAGCCCAAAGGCCTTCCTTCTGACTAAACTGACACCCACTTTCTTAAAAATATCATGGGTCAAAATAGCCTTTTCAGGCTGAGAAAAGCACTTTGGTGTCATTTGCAGCTGTAACTTGTTCCCAGTACATTCTGAGTGGCTGGTGAGTGTGTGCTGTACCTAAAAGTGCACAAATAGAATCCCAATGCACTATACATGGGCCCAAATGCCTTCCTTATGACAAAACTGACACTCATTTTCTTAAAAAAATCATTGGTCAAAATAGCCTTTTCAGGCTGAGAGAAGCACTTTGGTGACGTTTCACTGTAACTTGTTCCCAGTACAGTCTAAGTGGCTGCTGACTGTGTGACTTGGCTAAAAGTGGCCAAATAGAAGCCCAATCCACAATACATGAGCCCAAAGGCCTTCCTTATGACTAAACTGACACCCACTTTCTTAAACATATCATGGGTCTAAATAGCCTTTTCAGGCTGAGAAAAGCACTTTGGTGACATTTGGCTGTAACTTGTTCCCAGTACATTCTGAGTGGCTGGTGACTGTGTGTTGTACCTAAAAGTGCCCAACAAGAATCCCAATGCACTATACATGGGCCCAAATGCCTTCCTTATGACAAAACCGACACTCATTTTCTTAAAAAAATCATTGGTCAAAATAGCCTTTTCAGGCTGAGAGAAGCACTTTGGTGACGTTTCACTGTAACTTGTTCCCAGTACAGTCTAAGTGGCTGCTGACTGTGTGACTTGGCTAAAAGTGGCCAAATAGAAGCCCAATCCACAATACATGAGCCCAAAGGCCTTCCTTATGACTAAACTGACACCCACTTTCTTAAAAATATCATGGGTCTAAATAGGCTTTTCAGGCTGAGAAAAGCACTTTGGTGACATTTGGCTGTAACTTGTTCCCAGTACATTCTGAGTGGCTGGTGACTGTGTGTTGTACCTAAAAGTGCCCAACAAGAATCCCAATGCACTATACATGGGCCCAAATGCCTTCCTTATGACAAAACTGACACTCATTTTCTTTAAAAAATCATTGGTCAAAATAGCCTTTTCAGGCTGAGAAAAGCACTTTGGTGACATTTGGCTGTAACTTGTTCCCAGTACATTCTGAGTGGCTGGTGACTGTGTGTTGTACCTAAAAGTGCCCAACAAGAATCCCAATGCACTATATATGGGCCCAAATGCCTTCCTTATGACAAAACTGACACTCATTTTCTTTAAAAAATCATTGGTCAAAATAGCCTTTTCAGGCTGAGAAAAGCACTTTGGTGTCATTTGCAGCTGTAACTTGTTCCCAGTACATTCTGAGTGGCTGGTGAGTGTGTGCTGTACCTAAAAGTGCACAAATAGAATCCCAATGCACTATACATGGGCCCAAATGCCTTCCTTATGACAAAACTGACACTCATTTTCTTTAAAAAATCATTGGTCAAAATAGCCTTTTCAGGCTGAGAGAAGCACTTTGGTGACATTTGGCTGTAACTTGTTCCCAGTACATTCTGAGTGGCTGGTAGTCACCAGCCACTACAAGTGCCCAACAAGAATCCCAATGCACTATACATGGGCCCAAATGCCTTCCTTATGACAAAACTGAAACTCATTTTCTTTAAAAAATCATTGGTCAAAATAGCCTTTTCAGGCTGAGAGAAGCACTTTGGTGACGTTTCACTGTAACTTGTTCCCAGTACAGTCTAAGTGGCTGCTGACTGTGTGACTTGGCTAAAAGTGGCCAAATAGAAGCCCAATCCACAATACATGAGCCCAAAGGCCATCCTTATGACTAAACTGACACCCACTTTCTTAAAAATATCATGGGTCTAAATAGCCTTTTCAGGCTGAGAAAAGCACTTTGGTGACATTTGGCTGTAACTTGTTCCCAGTACATTCTGAGTGGCTGGTGACTGTGTGTTGTACCTAAGAGTGCCCAACAAGAATCCCAATGCACTATACATGGGCCCAAATGCCTTCCTTATGACAAAACTGACACTCATTTTCTTTAAAAAATCATTGGTCAAAATAGCCTTTTCAGGCTGAGAAAAGCACTTTGGTGTCATTTGCAGCTGTAACTTGTTCCCAGTACATTCTGAGTGGCTGGTGAGTGTGTGCTGTACCTAAAAGTGCACAAATAGAATCCCAATGCACTATACATGGGCCCAAATGCCTTCCTTATGACAAAACTGACACTCATTTTCTTTAAAAAATCATTGGTCAAAATAGCCTTTTCAGGCTGAGAGAAGCACTTTGGTGACGTTTCACTGTAACTTGTTCCCAGTACAGTCTAAGTGGCTGCTGACTGTGTGACTTGGCTAAAAGTGGCCAAATAGAAGCCCAATCCACAATACATGAGCCCAAAGGCCTTCCTTATGACTAAACTGACACCCACTTTCTTAAAAATATCATGGGTCTAAATAGGCTTTTCAGGCTGAGAAAAGCACTTTGGTGACATTTGGCTGTAACTTGTTCCCAGTACATTCTGAGTGGCTGGTGACTGTGTGTTGTACCTAAAAGTGCCCAACAAGAATCCCAATGCACTATACATGGGCCCAAATGCCTTCCTTATGACAAAACTGACACTCATTTTCTTAAAAAAAACATTGGTCAAAATAGCCTTTTCAGGCTGAGAGAAGCACTTTGGTGACGTTTCACTGTAACTTGTTCCCAGTACAGTCTAAGTGGCTGCTGACTGTGTGACTTGGCTAAAAGTGGCCAAATAGAAGCCCAATCCACAATACATGAGCCCAAAGGCCTTCCTTATGACTAAACTGACACCCACTTTCTTAAAAATATCATGGGTCTAAATAGCCTTTTCAGGCTGAGAAAAGCACTTTGGTGACATTTGGCTGTAACTTGTTCCCAGTACATTCTGAGTGGCTGGTGACTGTGTGTTGTACCTAAAAGTGCCCAACAAGAATCCCAATGCACTATATATGGGCCCAAATGCCTTCCTTATGACAAAACTGACACTCATTTTCTTTAAAAAATCATTGGTCAAAATAGCCTTTTCAGGCTGAGAGAAGCACTTTGGTGACGTTTCACTGTAACTTGTTCCCAGTACAGTCTAAGTGGCTGCTGACTGTGTGACTTGGTTAAAAGTGGCCAAATAGAAGCCCAATCCACAGTAGATGAGCCCAAAGGCATTCCTTCTGACTAAACTGACACCCACTTTCTTAAAAATATCATGGGTCTAAATAGGCTTTTCAGGCTGAGAAAAGCACTTTGGTGACATTTGGCTGTAACTTGTTCCCAGTACATTCTGAGTGGCTGGTGACTGTGTGTTGTACCTAAAAGTGCCCAACAAGAATCCCAATGCACTATACATGGGCCCAAATGCCTTCCTTATGACAAAACTGACACTCATTTTCTTTAAAAAATCATTGGTCAAAATAGCCTTTTCAGGCTGAGAGAAGCACTTTGGTGTCATTTGCAGCTGTAACTTGTTCCCAGTACATTCTGCGTGGCTGGTGAGTGTGTGCTGTACCTAAAAGTGCACAAATAGAATCCCAATGCACTATACATGAGCCCAAATGCCTTCCTTATGACAAAACTGACACTCATTTTCTTAAAAAAATCATTGGTCAAAATAGCCTTTTCAGGCTGAGAGAAGCACTTTGGTGACGTTTCACTGTAACTTGTTCCCAGTACAGTCTAAGTGGCTGCTGACTGTGTGACTTGGCTAAAAGTGGCCAAATAGAAGCCCAATCCACAATACATGAGCCCAAAGGCCTTCCTTATGACTAAACTGACACCCACTTTCTTAAAAATATCATGGGTCTAAATAGCCTTTTCAGGCTGAGAAAAGCACTTTGGTGACATTTGGCTGTAACTTGTTCCCAGTACATTCTGAGTGGCTGGTGACTGTGTGTTGTACCTAAAAGTGCCCAACAAGAATCCCAATGCACTATATATGGGCCCAAATGCCTGCCTTATGACAAAACTGACACTCATTTTCTTTAAAAAATCATTGGTCAAAATAGCCTTTTCAGGCTGAGAGAAGCACTTTGGTGACGTTTCACTGTAACTTGTTCCCAGTACAGTCTAAGTGGCTGCTGACTGTGTGACTTGGTTAAAAGTGGCCAAATAGAAGCCCAATCCACAGTAGATGAGCCCAAAGGCATTCCTTCTGACTAAACTGACACCCACTTTCTTAAAAATATCATGGGTCTAAATAGGCTTTTCAGGCTGAGAAAAGCACTTTGGTGACATTTGGCTGTAACTTGTTCCCAGTACATTCTGAGTGGCTGGTGACTGTGTGTTGTACCTAAAAGTGCCCAACAAGAATCCCAATGCACTATACATGGGCCCAAATGCCTTCCTTATGACAAAACTGACACTCATTTTCTTTAAAAAATCATTGGTCAAAATAGCCTTTTCAGGCTGAGAGAAGCACTTTGGTGTCATTTGCAGCTGTAACTTGTTCCCAGTACATTCTGAGTGGCTGGTGAGTGTGTGCTGTACCTAAAAGTGCACAAATAGAATCCCAATGCACTATACATGAGCCCAAATGCCTTCCTTATGACAAAACTGACACTCATTTTCTTAAAAAAATCATTGGTCAAAATAGCCTTTTCAGGCTGAGAGAAGCACTTTGGTGACGTTTCACTGTAACTTGTTCCCAGTACAGTCTAAGTGGCTGCTGACTGTGTGACTTGGCTAAAAGTGGCCAAATAGAAGCCCAATCCACAATACATGAGCCCAAAGGCCTTCCTTATGACTAAACTGACACCCACTTTCTTAAAAATATCATTTGTCTAAATAGCCTTTTCAGGCTGAGAAAAGCACTTTGGTGACATTTGGCTGTAACTTGTTCCCAGTACATTCTGAGTGGCTGGTGACTGTGTGTTGTACCTAAAAGTGCCCAACAAGAATCCCAATGCACTATACATGGGCCCAAATGCCTTCCTTATGACAAAACTGACACTCATTTTCTTTAAAAAATCATTGGTCAAAATAGCCTTTTCAGGCTGAGAGAAGCACTTTGGTGACGTTTCACTGTAACTTGTTCCCAGTACAGTAAGTGGCTGCTGACTGTGTGACTTGGTTAAAAGTGGCCAAATAGAAGCCCAATCCACAGTAGATGAGCCCAAAGGCATTCCTTTGGGCTCAATTCCTGTGCCCAAAGTGCCCAATTCCTTAAAAATATCATGGGTCTAAATAGCCTTTTCAGGCTGAGAAAAGCACTTTGGTGACATTTGGCTGTAACTTGTTCCCAGTACATTCTGAGTGGCTGGTGACTGTGTGTTGTACCTAAAAGTGCCCAACAAGAATCCCAATGCACTATACATGGGCCCAAATGCCTTCCTTATGACAAAACTGACACTCATTTTCTTTAAAAAATCATTGGTCAAAATAGCCTTTTCAGGCTGAGAGAAGCACTTTGGTGACGTTTCACTGTAACTTGTTCCCAGTACAGTCTAAGTGGCTGCTGACTGTGTGACTTGGTTAAAAGTGGCAAAATAGAAGCCCAATCCACAGTAGATGAGCCCAAAGGCATTCCTTTGGGCTCAATTCCTGTGCCCAAAGTGCCCAATTCCTTAAAAATATCATGGGTCTAAATAGCCTTTTCAGGCTGAGAAAAGCACTTTGTTGACATTTGGCTGTAACTTGTTCCCAGTACATTCTGAGTGGCTGGTGACTGTGTGTTTTACCTAAAAGTGCCCAACAAGAATCCCAATGCACTATACATGGGCCCAAATGCCTTCCTTATGACAAAACTGACACTCATTTTCTTTAAAAAATCATTGGTCAAAATAGCCTTTTCAGGCTGAGAGAAGCACTTTGGTGACGTTTCACTGTAACTTGTTCCCAGTACAGTCTAAGTGGCTGCTGACTGTGTGACTTGGTTAAAAGTGGCCAAATAGAAGCCCAATCCACAGTAGATGAGCCCAAAGGCCTTCCTTCTGACTAAACTGACACCCACTTTCTTAAAAATATCATGGGTCTAAATAGGCTTTTCAGGCTGAGAAAAGCACTTTGGTGACATTTGGCTGTAACTTGTTCCCAGTACATTCTGAGTGGCTGGTGACTGTGTGTTGTACCTAAAAGTGCCCAACAAGAATCCCAATGCACTATACATGGGCCCAAATGCCTTCCTTATGACAAAACTGACACTCATTTTCTTTAAAAAATCATTGGTCAAAATAGCCTTTTCAGGCTGAGAAAAGCACTTTGGTGTCATTTGCAGCTGTAACTTGTTCCCAGTACATTCTGAGTGGCTGGTGAGTGTGTGCTGTACCTAAAAGTGCACAAATAGAATCCCAATGCACTATACATGGGCCCGAATGCCTTCCTTATGACAAAACTGACACTCATTTTCTTAAAAAAATCATTGGTCAAAATAGCCTTTTCAGGCTGAGAGAAGCACTTTGGTGACGTTTCACTGTAACTTGTTCCCAGTACAGTCTAAGTGGCTGCTGACTGTGTGACTTCGCTAAAAGTGGCCAAATAGAAGCCCAATCCAAAATACATGAGCCCAAAGGCCTTCCTTATGACTAAACTGACACCCACTTTCTTAAAAATATCATGGGTCTAAATAGCCTTTTCAGGCTGAGAAAAGCACTTTGGTGACATTTGGCTGTAACTTGTTCCCAGTACATTCTGAGTGGCTGGTGACTGTGTGTTGTACCTAAAAGTGCCCAACAAGAATCCCAATGCACTATACATGGGCCCAAATGCCTTCCTTATGACAAAACTGACACTCATTTTCTTTAAAAAATCATTGGTCAAAATAGCCTTTTCAGGCTGAGAGAAGCACTTTGGTGACGTTTCACTGTAACTTGTTCCCAGTACAGTCTAAGTGGCTGCTGACTGTGTGACTTGGTTAAAAGTGGCCAAATAGAAGCCCAATCCACAGTAGATGAGCCCAAAGGCATTCCTTCTGACTAAACTGACACCCACTTTCTTAAAAATATCATGGGTCTAAATAGGCTTTTCAGGCTGAGAAAAGCACTTTGGTGACATTTGGCTGTAGTTGTTCCCAGTACATTCTGAGTGGCTGGTGACTGTGTGTTGTACCTAAAAGTGCCCAACAAGAATCCCAATGCACTATACATGGGCCCAAATGCCTTCCTTATGACAAAACTGACACTCATTTTCTTTAAAAAATCATTGGTCAAAAAAGCCTTTTCAGGCTGAGAGAAGCACTTTGGTGACGTTTCACTTTAACTTGTTCCCAGTACAGTCTAAGTGGCTGCTGACTGTGTGACTTGGTTAAAAGTGGCCAAATAGAAGCCCAATCCACAGTAGATGAGCCCAAAGGCCTTCCTTCTGACTAAACTGACACCCACTTTCTTAAAAATATCATGGGTCTAAACTGAATAGGCTTTTCAGGCTGAGAAAAGCACTTTGGTGACATTTGGCTGTAACTTGTTCCCAGTACATTCTGAGTGGCTGGTGACTGTGTGTTGTACCTAAAAGTGCCCAACAAGAATCCCAATGCACTATACATGGGCCCAAATGCCTTCCTTATGACAAAACTGACACTCATTTTCTTTAAAAAATCATTGGTCAAAATAGCCTTTTCAGGCTGAGAAAAGCACTTTGGTGACATTTGCAGCTGTAACTTGTTCCCAGTACATTCTGAGTGGCTGGTGAGTGTTTGCTGTACCTAAAAGTGCACAAATAGAATCCCAATGCACTATACATGGGCCCAAATGCCTTCCTTATGACAAAACTGACACTCATTTTCTTAAAAAAATCATTGGTCAAAATAGCCTTTTCAGGCTGAGAGAAGCACTTTGGTGACGTTTCACTGTAACTTGTTCCCAGTACAGTCTAAGTGGCTGCTGACTGTGTGACTTGGCTAAAAGTGGCCAAATAGAAGCCCAATCCACAATACATGAGCCCAAAGGCCTTCCTTATGACTAAACTGACACCAACTGTCTTAAAGGTATCATGGGTCTAAATAGCCTTTTCAGGCTGAGAGAAGCACTTTGGTGACATTTGGCTGTAACTTGTTCCCAGTACTTTCTGAGTGGCTGGTGACTGTGTGTTGTACCTAAAAGTGCCCAACAAGAATCCCAATGCACTATACATGGGCCCAAATGCCTTCCTTATGACAAAACTGACACTCATTTTCTTAAAAAAATCATTGGTCAAAATAGCCTTTTCAGGCTGAGAGAAGCACTTTGGTGACGTTTCACTGTAACTTGTTCCCAGTACAGTCTAAGTGGCTGCTGACTGTGTGACTTGGCTAAAAGTGGCCAAATAGAAGCCCAATCCACAATACATGAGCCCAAAGGCCTTCCTTATGACTAAACTGACACCCACTTTCTTAAAAATATCATGGGTCTAAATAGCCTTTTCAGGCTGAGAAAAGCACTTTGGTGACATTTGGCTGTAACTTGTTCCCAGTACATTCTGAGTGGCTGGTGACTGTGTGTTGTACCTAAGAGTGCCCAACAAGAATCCCAAAGTACTATACATGGGCCCAAATGCCTTCCTTATGACAAAACTGACACTCATTTTCTTTAAAAAATCATTGGTCAAAATAGCCTTTTCAGGCTGAGAAAAGCACTTTGGTGTCATTTGCAGCTGTAACTTGTTCCCAGTACATTCTGAGTGGCTGGTGAGTGTGTGCTGTACCTAAAAGTGCACAAATAGAATCCCAATGCACTATACATGGGCCCAAATGCCTTCCTTATGACAAAACTGACACTCATTTTCTTTAAATCGTTTCACTGTAACTTGTTCCCAGTACAGTCTAAGTGGCTGCTGACTGTGTGACTTGGCTAAAAGTGGCCAAATAGAAGCCCAATCCACAATACATGAGCCCAAAGGCCTTCCTTATGACTAAACTGACACCCACTTTCTTAAAAATATCATGGGTCTAAATAGCCTTTTCAGGCTGAGAAAAGCACTTTGGTGACATTTGGCTGTAACTTGTTCCCAGTACATTCTGAGTGGCTGGTGACTGTGTGTTGTACCTAAAAGTGCCCAACAAGAATCCCAATGCACTATCCCAATGCACTATATATGGTGCAATGCACTATATATGGTTTCACTGTAACTTGTTCCCAGTACAGTCTAAGTGGCTGCTGACTGTGTGACTTGGTTAAAAGTGGCCAAATAGAAGCCCAATCCACAGTAGATGAGCCCAAAGGCATTCCTTCTGACTAAACTGACACCCACTTTCTTAAAAATATCATGGGTCTAAATAGGCTTTTCAGGCTGAGAAAAGCACTTTGGTGACATTTGGCTGTAACTTGTTCCCAGTACATTCTGAGTGGCTGGTGACTGTGTGTTGTACCTAAAAGTGCCCAACAAGAATCCCAATGCACTATACATGGGCCCAAATGCCTTCCTTATGACAAAACTGACACTCATTTTCTTTAAAAAATCATTGGTCAAAATAGCCTTTTCAGGCTGAGAGAAGCACTTTGGTGTCATTTGCAGCTGTAACTTGTTCCCAGTACATTCTGAGTGGCTGGTGAGTGTGTGCTGTACCTAAAAGTGCACAAATAGAATCCCAATGCACTATACATGAGCCCAAATGCCTTCCTTATGACAAAACTGACACTCATTTTCTTAAAAAAATCATTGGTCAAAATAGCCTTTTCAGGCTGAGAGAAGCACTTTGGTGACGTTTCACTGTAACTTGTTCCCAGTACAGTCTAAGTGGCTGCTGACTGTGTGACTTGGCTAAAAGTGGCCAAATAGAAGCCCAATCCACAATACATGAGCCCAAAGGCCTTCCTTATGACTAAACTGACACCCACTTTCTTAAAAATATCATGGGTCTAAATAGCCTTTTCAGGCTGAGAAAAGCACTTTGGTGACATTTGGCTGTAACTTGTTCCCAGTACATTCTGAGTGGCTGGTGACTGTGTGTTGTACCTAAAAGTGCCCAACAAGAATCCCAATGCACTATATATGGGCCCAAATGCCTGCCTTATGACAAAACTGACACTCATTTTCTTTAAAAAATCATTGGTCAAAATAGCCTTTTCAGGCTGAGAGAAGCACTTTGGTGACGTTTCACTGTAACTTGTTCCCAGTACAGTCTAAGTGGCTGCTGACTGTGTGACTTGGTTAAAAGTGGCCAAATAGAAGCCCAATCCACAGTAGATGAGCCCAAAGGCATTCCTTCTGACTAAACTGACACCCACTTTCTTAAAAATATCATGGGTCTAAATAGGCTTTTCAGGCTGAGAAAAGCACTTTGGTGACATTTGGCTGTAACTTGTTCCCAGTACATTCTGAGTGGCTGGTGACTGTGTGTTGTACCTAAAAGTGCCCAACAAGAATCCCAATGCACTATACATGGGCCCAAATGCCTTCCTTATGACAAAACTGACACTCATTTTCTTTAAAAAATCATTGGTCAAAATAGCCTTTTCAGGCTGAGAGAAGCACTTTGGTGTCATTTGCAGCTGTAACTTGTTCCCAGTACATTCTGAGTGGCTGGTGAGTGTGTGCTGTACCTAAAAGTGCACAAATAGAATCCCAATGCACTATACATGAGCCCAAATGCCTTCCTTATGACAAAACTGACACTCATTTTCTTAAAAAAATCATTGGTCAAAATAGCCTTTTCAGGCTGAGAGAAGCACTTTGGTGACGTTTCACTGTAACTTGTTCCCAGTACAGTCTAAGTGGCTGCTGACTGTGTGACTTGGCTAAAAGTGGCCAAATAGAAGCCCAATCCACAATACATGAGCCCAAAGGCCTTCCTTATGACTAAACTGACACCCACTTTCTTAAAAATATCATTTGTCTAAATAGCCTTTTCAGGCTGAGAAAAGCACTTTGGTGACATTTGGCTGTAACTTGTTCCCAGTACATTCTGAGTGGCTGGTGACTGTGTGTTGTACCTAAAAGTGCCCAACAAGAATCCCAATGCACTATACATGGGCCCAAATGCCTTCCTTATGACAAAACTGACACTCATTTTCTTTAAAAAATCATTGGTCAAAATAGCCTTTTCAGGCTGAGAGAAGCACTTTGGTGACGTTTCACTGTAACTTGTTCCCAGTACAGTAAGTGGCTGCTGACTGTGTGACTTGGTTAAAAGTGGCCAAATAGAAGCCCAATCCACAGTAGATGAGCCCAAAGGCATTCCTTTGGGCTCAATTCCTGTGCCCAAAGTGCCCAATTCCTTAAAAATATCATGGGTCTAAATAGCCTTTTCAGGCTGAGAAAAGCACTTTGGTGACATTTGGCTGTAACTTGTTCCCAGTACATTCTGAGTGGCTGGTGACTGTGTGTTGTACCTAAAAGTGCCCAACAAGAATCCCAATGCACTATACATGGGCCCAAATGCCTTCCTTATGACAAAACTGACACTCATTTTCTTTAAAAAATCATTGGTCAAAATAGCCTTTTCAGGCTGAGAGAAGCACTTTGGTGACGTTTCACTGTAACTTGTTCCCAGTACAGTCTAAGTGGCTGCTGACTGTGTGACTTGGTTAAAAGTGGCAAAATAGAAGCCCAATCCACAGTAGATGAGCCCAAAGGCATTCCTTTGGGCTCAATTCCTGTGCCCAAAGTGCCCAATTCCTTAAAAATATCATGGGTCTAAATAGCCTTTTCAGGCTGAGAAAAGCACTTTGTTGACATTTGGCTGTAACTTGTTCCCAGTACATTCTGAGTGGCTGGTGACTGTGTGTTTTACCTAAAAGTGCCCAACAAGAATCCCAATGCACTATACATGGGCCCAAATGCCTTCCTTATGACAAAACTGACACTCATTTTCTTTAAAAAATCATTGGTCAAAATAGCCTTTTCAGGCTGAGAGAAGCACTTTGGTGACGTTTCACTGTAACTTGTTCCCAGTACAGTCTAAGTGGCTGCTGACTGTGTGACTTGGTTAAAAGTGGCCAAATAGAAGCCCAATCCACAGTAGATGAGCCCAAAGGCCTTCCTTCTGACTAAACTGACACCCACTTTCTTAAAAATATCATGGGTCTAAATAGGCTTTTCAGGCTGAGAAAAGCACTTTGGTGACATTTGGCTGTAACTTGTTCCCAGTACATTCTGAGTGGCTGGTGACTGTGTGTTGTACCTAAAAGTGCCCAACAAGAATCCCAATGCACTATACATGGGCCCAAATGCCTTCCTTATGACAAAACTGACACTCATTTTCTTTAAAAAATCATTGGTCAAAATAGCCTTTTCAGGCTGAGAAAAGCACTTTGGTGTCATTTGCAGCTGTAACTTGTTCCCAGTACATTCTGAGTGGCTGGTGAGTGTGTGCTGTACCTAAAAGTGCACAAATAGAATCCCAATGCACTATACATGGGCCCGAATGCCTTCCTTATGACAAAACTGACACTCATTTTCTTAAAAAAATCATTGGTCAAAATAGCCTTTTCAGGCTGAGAGAAGCACTTTGGTGACGTTTCACTGTAACTTGTTCCCAGTACAGTCTAAGTGGCTGCTGACTGTGTGACTTCGCTAAAAGTGGCCAAATAGAAGCCCAATCCAAAATACATGAGCCCAAAGGCCTTCCTTATGACTAAACTGACACCCACTTTCTTAAAAATATCATGGGTCTAAATAGCCTTTTCAGGCTGAGAAAAGCACTTTGGTGACATTTGGCTGTAACTTGTTCCCAGTACATTCTGAGTGGCTGGTGACTGTGTGTTGTACCTAAAAGTGCCCAACAAGAATCCCAATGCACTATACATGGGCCCAAATGCCTTCCTTATGACAAAACTGACACTCATTTTCTTTAAAAAATCATTGGTCAAAATAGCCTTTTCAGGCTGAGAGAAGCACTTTGGTGACGTTTCACTGTAACTTGTTCCCAGTACAGTCTAAGTGGCTGCTGACTGTGTGACTTGGTTAAAAGTGGCCAAATAGAAGCCCAATCCACAGTAGATGAGCCCAAAGGCATTCCTTCTGACTAAACTGACACCCACTTTCTTAAAAATATCATGGGTCTAAATAGGCTTTTCAGGCTGAGAAAAGCACTTTGGTGACATTTGGCTGTAGTTGTTCCCAGTACATTCTGAGTGGCTGGTGACTGTGTGTTGTACCTAAAAGTGCCCAACAAGAATCCCAATGCACTATACATGGGCCCAAATGCCTTCCTTATGACAAAACTGACACTCATTTTCTTTAAAAAATCATTGGTCAAAAAAGCCTTTTCAGGCTGAGAGAAGCACTTTGGTGACGTTTCACTTTAACTTGTTCCCAGTACAGTCTAAGTGGCTGCTGACTGTGTGACTTGGTTAAAAGTGGCCAAATAGAAGCCCAATCCACAGTAGATGAGCCCAAAGGCCTTCCTTCTGACTAAACTGACACCCACTTTCTTAAAAATATCATGGGTCTAAACTGAATAGGCTTTTCAGGCTGAGAAAAGCACTTTGGTGACATTTGGCTGTAACTTGTTCCCAGTACATTCTGAGTGGCTGGTGACTGTGTGTTGTACCTAAAAGTGCCCAACAAGAATCCCAATGCACTATACATGGGCCCAAATGCCTTCCTTATGACAAAACTGACACTCATTTTCTTTAAAAAATCATTGGTCAAAATAGCCTTTTCAGGCTGAGAAAAGCACTTTGGTGACATTTGCAGCTGTAACTTGTTCCCAGTACATTCTGAGTGGCTGGTGAGTGTGTGCTGTACCTAAAAGTGCACAAATAGAATCCCAATGCACTATACATGGGCCCAAATGCCTTCCTTATGACAAAACTGACACTCATTTTCTTAAAAAAATCATTGGTCAAAATAGCCTTTTCAGGCTGAGAGAAGCACTTTGGTGACGTTTCACTGTAACTTGTTCCCAGTACAGTCTAAGTGGCTGCTGACTGTGTGACTTGGCTAAAAGTGGCCAAATAGAAGCCCAATCCACAATACATGAGCCCAAAGGCCTTCCTTATGACTAAACTGACACCAACTGTCTTAAAGGTATCATGGGTCTAAATAGCCTTTTCAGGCTGAGAGAAGCACTTTGGTGACATTTGGCTGTAACTTGTTCCCAGTACTTTCTGAGTGGCTGGTGACTGTGTGTTGTACCTAAAAGTGCCCAACAAGAATCCCAATGCACTATACATGGGCCCAAATGCCTTCCTTATGACAAAACTGACACTCATTTTCTTAAAAAAATCATTGGTCAAAATAGCCTTTTCAGGCTGAGAGAAGCACTTTGGTGACGTTTCACTGTAACTTGTTCCCAGTACAGTCTAAGTGGCTGCTGACTGTGTGACTTGGCTAAAAGTGGCCAAATAGAAGCCCAATCCACAATACATGAGCCCAAAGGCCTTCCTTATGACTAAACTGACACCCACTTTCTTAAAAATATCATGGGTCTAAATAGCCTTTTCAGGCTGAGAAAAGCACTTTGGTGACATTTGGCTGTAACTTGTTCCCAGTACATTCTGAGTGGCTGGTGACTGTGTGTTGTACCTAAGAGTGCCCAACAAGAATCCCAAAGTACTATACATGGGCCCAAATGCCTTCCTTATGACAAAACTGACACTCATTTTCTTTAAAAAATCATTGGTCAAAATAGCCTTTTCAGGCTGAGAAAAGCACTTTGGTGTCATTTGCAGCTGTAACTTGTTCCCAGTACATTCTGAGTGGCTGGTGAGTGTGTGCTGTACCTAAAAGTGCACAAATAGAATCCCAATGCACTATACATGGGCCCAAATGCCTTCCTTATGACAAAACTGACACTCATTTTCTTTAAATCGTTTCACTGTAACTTGTTCCCAGTACAGTCTAAGTGGCTGCTGACTGTGTGACTTGGCTAAAAGTGGCCAAATAGAAGCCCAATCCACAATACATGAGCCCAAAGGCCTTCCTTATGACTAAACTGACACCCACTTTCTTAAAAATATCATGGGTCTAAATAGCCTTTTCAGGCTGAGAAAAGCACTTTGGTGACATTTGGCTGTAACTTGTTCCCAGTACATTCTGAGTGGCTGGTGACTGTGTGTTGTACCTAAAAGTGCCCAACAAGAATCCCAATGCACTATCCCAATGCACTATATATGGTGCAATGCACTATATATGGTTTCACTGTAACTTGTTCCCAGTACAGTCTAAGTGGCTGCTGACTGTGTGACTTGGTTAAAAGTGGCCAAATAGAAGCCCAATCCACAGTAGATGAGCCCAAAGGCATTCCTTCTGACTAAACTGACACCCACTTTCTTAAAAATATCATGGGTCTAAATAGGCTTTTCAGGCTGAGAAAAGCACTTTGGTGACATTTGGCTGTAACTTGTTCCCAGTACATTCTGAGTGGCTGGTGACTGTGTGTTGTACCTAAAAGTGCCCAACAAGAATCCCAATGCACTATACATGGGCCCAAATGCCTTCCTTATGACAAAACTGACACTCATTTTCTTTAAAAAATCATTGGTCAAAATAGCCTTTTCAGGCTGAGAGAAGCACTTTGGTGTCATTTGCAGCTGTAACTTGTTCCCAGTACATTCTGAGTGGCTGGTGAGTGTGTGCTGTACCTAAAAGTGCACAAATAGAATCCCAATGCACTATACATGAGCCCAAATGCCTTCCTTATGACAAAACTGACACTCATTTTCTTAAAAAAATCATTGGTCAAAATAGCCTTTTCAGGCTGAGAGAAGCACTTTGGTGACGTTTCACTGTAACTTGTTCCCAGTACAGTCTAAGTGGCTGCTGACTGTGTGACTTGGCTAAAAGTGGCCAAATAGAAGCCCAATCCACAATACATGAGCCCAAAGGCCTTCCTTATGACTAAACTGACACCCACTTTCTTAAAAATATCATGGGTCTAAATAGCCTTTTCAGGCTGAGAAAAGCACTTTGGTGACATTTGGCTGTAACTTGTTCCCAGTACATTCTGAGTGGCTGGTGACTGTGTGTTGTACCTAAAAGTGCCCAACAAGAATCCCAATGCACTATACATGGGCCCAAATGCCTTCCTTATGACAAAACTGACACTCATTTTCTTTAAAAAATCATTGGTCAAAATAGCCTTTTCAGGCTGAGAGAAGCACTTTGGTGATGTTTCACTGTAACTTGTTCCCAGTACAGTAAGTGGCTGCTGACTGTGTGACTTGGTTAAAAGTGGCCAAATAGAAGCCCAATCCACAGTAGATGAGCCCAAAGGCATTCCTTTGGGCTCAATTCCTGTGCCCAAAGTGCCCAATTCCTTAAAAATATCATGGGTCTAAATAGCCTTTTCAGGCTGAGAAAAGCACTTTGGTGACATTTGGCTGTAACTTGTTCCCAGTACATTCTGAGTGGCTGGTGACTGTGTGTTGTACCTAAAAGTGCCCAACAAGAATCCCAATGCACTATACATGGGCCCAAATGCCTTCCTTATGACAAAACTGACACTCATTTTCTTTAAAAAATCATTGGTCAAAATAGCCTTTTCAGGCTGAGAGAAGCACTTTGGTGACGTTTCACTGTAACTTGTTCCCAGTACAGTCTAAGTGGCTGCTGACTGTGTGACTTGGTTAAAAGTGGCAAAATAGAAGCCCAATCCACAGTAGATGAGCCCAAAGGCATTCCTTTGGGCTCAATTCCTGTGCCCAAAGTGCCCAATTCCTTAAAAATATCATGGGTCTAAATAGCCTTTTCAGGCTGAGAAAAGCACTTTGTTGACATTTGGCTGTAACTTGTTCCCAGTACATTCTGAGTGGCTGGTGACTGTGTGTTTTACCTAAAAGTGCCCAACAAGAATCCCAATGCACTATACATGGGCCCAAATGCCTTCCTTATGACAAAACTGACACTCATTTTCTTTAAAAAATCATTGGTCAAAATAGCCTTTTCAGGCTGAGAGAAGCACTTTGGTGACGTTTCACTGTAACTTGTTCCCAGTACAGTCTAAGTGGCTGCTGACTGTGTGACTTGGTTAAAAGTGGCCAAATAGAAGCCCAATCCACAGTAGATGAGCCCAAAGGCCTTCCTTCTGACTAAACTGACACCCACTTTCTTAAAAATATCATGGGTCTAAATAGGCTTTTCAGGCTGAGAAAAGCACTTTGGTGACATTTGGCTGTAACTTGTTCCCAGTACATTCTGAGTGGCTGGTGACTGTGTGTTGTACCTAAAAGTGCCCAACAAGAATCCCAATGCACTATACATGGGCCCAAATGCCTTCCTTATGACAAAACTGACACTCATTTTCTTTAAAAAATCATTGGTCAAAATAGCCTTTTCAGGCTGAGAAAAGCACTTTGGTGTCATTTGCAGCTGTAACTTGTTCCCAGTACATTCTGAGTGGCTGGTGAGTGTGTGCTGTACCTAAAAGTGCACAAATAGAATCCCAATGCACTATACATGGGCCCGAATGCCTTCCTTATGACAAAACTGACACTCATTTTCTTTAAAAAATCATTGGTCAAAATAGCCTTTTCAGGCTGAGAGAAGCACTTTGGTGACGTTTCACTGTAACTTGTTCCCAGTACAGTCTAAGTGGCTGCTGACTGTGTGACTTCGCTAAAAGTGGCCAAATAGAAGCCCAATCCAAAATACATGAGCCCAAAGGCCTTCCTTATGACTAAACTGACACCCACTTTCTTAAAAATATCATGGGTCTAAATAGCCTTTTCAGGCTGAGAAAAGCACTTTGGTGACATTTGGCTGTAACTTGTTCCCAGTACATTCTGAGTGGCTGGTGACTGTGTGTTGTACCTAAAAGTGCCCAACAAGAATCCCAATGCACTATACATGGGCCCAAATGCCTTCCTTATGACAAAACTGACACTCATTTTCTTTAAAAAATCATTGGTCAAAATAGCCTTTTCAGGCTGAGAGAAGCACTTTGGTGACGTTTCACTGTAACTTGTTCCCAGTACAGTCTAAGTGGCTGCTGACTGTGTGACTTGGTTAAAAGTGGCCAAATAGAAGCCCAATCCACAGTAGATGAGCCCAAAGGCATTCCTTCTGACTAAACTGACACCCACTTTCTTAAAAATATCATGGGTCTAAATAGGCTTTTCAGGCTGAGAAAAG
The DNA here is from genome assembly GCF_963454915.1 of Gymnoscopelus microlampas. Lineage (NCBI taxonomy): Eukaryota > Metazoa > Chordata > Actinopteri > Myctophiformes > Myctophidae > Gymnoscopelus > Gymnoscopelus microlampas. Next base: position 49,913 of record NW_028155730.1, on the reverse strand, counting down.
CACTTTGGTGACATTTGGCTGTAACTTGTTCCCAGTACATTCTGAGTGGCTGGTGACTGTGTGTTGTACCTAAAAGTGCCCAACAAGAATCCCAATGCACTATACATGGGCCCAAATGCCTTCCTTATGACAAAACTGACACTCATTTTCTTTAAAAAATCATTGGTCAAAAAAGCCTTTTCAGGCTGAGAGAAGCACTTTGGTGACGTTTCACTTTAACTTGTTCCCAGTACAGTCTAAGTGGCTGCTGACTGTGTGACTTGGTTAAAAGTGGCCAAATAGAAGCCCAATCCACAGTAGATGAGCCCAAAGGCCTTCCTTCTGACTAAACTGACACCCACTTTCTTAAAAATATCATGGGTCTAAACTGAATAGGCTTTTCAGGCTGAGAAAAGCACTTTGGTGACATTTGGCTGTAACTTGTTCCCAGTACATTCTGAGTGGCTGGTGACTGTGTGTTGTACCTAAAAGTGCCCAACAAGAATCCCAATGCACTATACATGGGCCCAAATGCCTTCCTTATGACAAAACTGACACTCATTTTCTGTAAAAAATCATTGGTCAAAATAGCCTTTTCAGGCTGAGAAAAGCACTTTGGTGACATTTGCAGCTGTAACTTGTTCCCAGTACATTCTGAGTGGCTGGTGAGTGTGTGCTGTACCTAAAAGTGCACAAATAGAATCCCAATGCACTATACATGGGCCCAAATGCCTTCCTTATGACAAAACTGACACTCATTTTCTTAAAAAAATCATTGGTCAAAATAGCCTTTTCAGGCTGAGAGAAGCACTTTGGTGACGTTTCACTGTAACTTGTTCCCAGTACAGTCTAAGTGGCTGCTGACTGTGTGACTTGGCTAAAAGTGGCCAAATAGAAGCCCAATCCACAATACATGAGCCCAAAGGCCTTCCTTATGACTAAACTGACACCAACTGTCTTAAAGGTATCATGGGTCTAAATAGCCTTTTCAGGCTGAGAGAAGCACTTTGGTGACATTTGGCTGTAACTTGTTCCCAGTACTTTCTGAGTGGCTGGTGACTGTGTGTTGTACCTAAAAGTGCCCAACAAGAATCCCAATGCACTATACATGGGCCCAAATGCCTTCCTTATGACAAAACTGACACTCATTTTCTTAAAAAAATCATTGGTCAAAATAGCCTTTTCAGGCTGAGAGAAGCACTTTGGTGACGTTTCACTGTAACTTGTTCCCAGTAAGTCTAAGTGGCTGCTGACTGTGTGACTTGGCTAAAAGTGGCCAAATAGAAGCCCAATCCACAATACATGAGCCCAAAGGCCTTCCTTATGACTAAACTGACACCAACTGTCTTAAAGGTATCATGGGTCTAAATAGCCTTTTCAGGCTGAGAGAAGCACTTTGGTGACATTTGGCTGTAACTTGTTCCCAGTACTTTCTGAGTGGCTGGTGACTGTGTGTTGTACCTAAAAGTGCCCAACAAGAATCCCAATGCACTATACATGGGCCCAAATGCCTTCCTTATGACAAAACTGACACTCATTTTCTTTAAAAAATCATTGGTCAAAATAGCCTTTTCAGGCTGAGAGAAGCACTTTGGTGACGTTTCACTGTAACTTGTTCCCAGTACAGTCTAAGTGGCTGCTGACTGTGTGACTTGGCTAAAAGTGGCCAAATAGAAGCCCAATCCACAATACATGAGCCCAAAGGCCTTCCTTATGACTAAACTGACACCCACTTTCTTAAAAATATCATGGGTCTAAATAGGCTTTTCAGGCTGAGAAAAGCACTTTGGTGACATTTGGCTGTAACTTGTTCCCAGTACATTCTGAGTGGCTGGTGACTGTGTGTTGTACCTAAAAGTGCCCAACAAGAATCCCAATGCACTATACATGGGCCCAAATGCCTTCCTTATGACAAAACTGACACTCATTTTCTTAAAAAAAACATTGGTCAAAATAGCCTTTTCAGGCTGAGAGAAGCACTTTGGTGACGTTTCACTGTAACTTGTTCCCAGTACAGTCTAAGTGGCTGCTGACTGTGTGACTTGGCTAAAAGTGGCCAAATAGAAGCCCAATCCACAATACATGAGCCCAAAGGCCTTCCTTCTGACTAAACTGACACCCACTTTCTTAAAAATATCATGGGTCTAAACTGAATAGGCTTTTCAGGCTGAGAAAAGCACTTTGGTGACATTTGGCTGTAACTTGTTCCCAGTACATTCTGAGTGGCTGGTGACTGTGTGTTGTACCTAAAAGTGCCCAACAAGAATCCCAATGCACGATACATGGGCCCAAATGCCTTCCTTATGACAAAACTGACACTCATTTTCTGTAAAAAATCATTGGTCAAAATAGCCTTTTCAGGCTGAGAAAAGCACTTTGGTGACATTTGCAGCTGTTACTTGTTCCCAGTACATTCTGAGTGGCTGGTGAGTGTGTGCTGTACCTAAAAGTGCACAAATAGAATCCCAATGCACTATACATGGGCCCAAATGCCTTCCTTATGACAAAACTGACACTCATTTTCTTAAAAAAATCATTGGTCAAAATAGCCTTTTCAGGCTGAGAGAAGCACTTTGGTGACGTTTCACTGTAACTTGTTCCCAGTACAGTCTAAGTGGCTGCTGACTGTGTGACTTGGCTAAAAGTGGCCAAATAGAAGCCCAATCCACAATAAATGAGCCCAAAGGCCTTCCTTATGACTAAACTGACACCAACTGTCTTAAAGGTATCATGGGTCTAAATAGCCTTTTCAGGCTGAGAGAAGCACTTTGGTGACATTTGGCTGTAACTTGTTCCCAGTACTTTCTGAGTGGCTGGTGACTGTGTGTTGTACCTAAAAGTGCCCAACAAGAATCCCAATGCACTATACATGGGCCCAAATGCCTTCCTTATGACAAAACTGACACTCATTTTCTTAAAAAAATCATTGGTCAAAATAGCCTTTTCAGGCTGAGAGAAGCACTTTGGTGACGTTTCACTGTAACTTGTTCCCAGTACAGTCTAAGTGGCTGCTGACTGTGTGACTTGGCTAAAAGTGGCCAAATAGAAGCCCAATCCACAATACATGAGCCCAAAGGCCTTCCTTATGACTAAACTGACACCCACTTTCTTAAAAATATCATGGGTCTAAATAGCCTTTTCAGGCTGAGAAAAGCACTTTGGTGACATTTGGCTGTAACTTGTTCCCAGTACATTCTGAGTGGCTGGTGACTGTGTGTTGTACCTAAAAGTGCCCAACAAGAATCCCAATGCACTATACATGGGCCCAAATGCCTTCCTTATGACAAAACTGACACTCATTTTCTTTAAAAAATCATTGGTCAAAATAGCCTTTTCAGGCTGAGAAAAGCACTTTGGTGTCATTTGCAGCTGTAACTTGTTCCCAGTACATTCTGAGTGGCTGGTGAGTGTGTGCTGTACCTAAAAGTGCACAAATAGAATCCCAATGCACTATACATGGGCCCGAATGCCTTCCTTATGACAAAACTGACACTCATTTTCTTAAAAAAATCATTGGTCAAAATAGCCTTTTCAGGCTGAGAGAAGCACTTTGGTGACGTTTCACTGTAACTTGTTCCCAGTACAGTCTAAGTGGCTGCTGACTGTGTGACTTCGCTAAAAGTGGCCAAATAGAAGCCCAATCCAAAATACATGAGCCCAAAGGCCTTCCTTATGACTAAACTGACACCCACTTTCTTAAAAATATCATGGGTCTAAATAGCCTTTTCAGGCTGAGAAAAGCACTTTGGTGACATTTGGCTGTAACTTGTTCCCAGTACATTCTGAGTGGCTGGTGACTGTGTGTTGTACCTAAAAGTGCCCAACAAGAATCCCAATGCACTATACATGGGCCCAAATGCCTTCCTTATGACAAAACTGACACTCATTTTCTTTAAAAAATCATTGGTCAAAATAGCCTTTTCAGGCTGAGAGAAGCACTTTGGTGACGTTTCACTGTAACTTGTTCCCAGTACAGTCTAAGTGGCTGCTGACTGTGTGACTTGGTTAAAAGTGGCCAAATAGAAGCCCAATCCACAGTAGATGAGCCCAAAGGCATTCCTTCTGACTAAACTGACACCCACTTTCTTAAAAATATCATGGGTCTAAATAGGCTTTTCAGGCTGAGAAAAGCACTTTGGTGACATTTGGCTGTAACTTGTTCCCAGTACATTCTGAGTGGCTGGTGACTGTGTGTTGTACCTAAAAGTGCCCAACAAGAATCCCAATGCACTATACATGGGCCCAAATGCCTTCCTTATGACAAAACTGACACTCATTTTCTTTAAAAAATCATTGGTCAAAAAAGCCTTTTCAGGCTGAGAGAAGCACTTTGGTGACGTTTCACTTTAACTTGTTCCCAGTACAGTCTAAGTGGCTGCTGACTGTGTGACTTGGTTAAAAGTGGCCAAATAGAAGCCCAATCCACAGTAGATGAGCCCAAAGGCCTTCCTTCTGACTAAACTGACACCCACTTTCTTAAAAATATCATGGGTCTAAACTGAATAGGCTTTTCAGGCTGAGAAAAGCACTTTGGTGACATTTGGCTGTAACTTGTTCCCAGTACATTCTGAGTGGCTGGTGACTGTGTGTTGTACCTAAAAGTGCCCAACAAGAATCCCAATGCACTATACATGGGCCCAAATGCCTTCCTTATGACAAAACTGACACTCATTTTCTGTAAAAAATCATTGGTCAAAATAGCCTTTTCAGGCTGAGAAAAGCACTTTGGTGACATTTGCAGCTGTAACTTGTTCCCAGTACATTCTGAGTGGCTGGTGAGTGTGTGCTGTACCTAAAAGTGCACAAATAGAATCCCAATGCACTATACATGGGCCCAAATGCCTTCCTTATGACAAAACTGACACTCATTTTCTTAAAAAAATCATTGGTCAAAATAGCCTTTTCAGGCTGAGAGAAGCACTTTGGTGACGTTTCACTGTAACTTGTTCCCAGTACAGTCTAAGTGGCTGCTGACTGTGTGACTTGGCTAAAAGTGGCCAAATAGAAGCCCAATCCACAATACATGAGCCCAAAGGCCTTCCTTATGACTAAACTGACACCAACTGTCTTAAAGGTATCATGGGTCTAAATAGCCTTTTCAGGCTGAGAGAAGCACTTTGGTGACATTTGGCTGTAACTTGTTCCCAGTACTTTCTGAGTGGCTGGTGACTGTGTGTTGTACCTAAAAGTGCCCAACAAGAATCCCAATGCACTATACATGGGCCCAAATGCCTTCCTTATGACAAAACTGACACTCATTTTCTTAAAAAAATCATTGGTCAAAATAGCCTTTTCAGGCTGAGAGAAGCACTTTGGTGACGTTTCACTGTAACTTGTTCCCAGTACAGTCTAAGTGGCTGCTGACTGTGTGACTTGGCTAAAAGTGGCCAAATAGAAGCCCAATCCACAATACATGAGCCCAAAGGCCTTCCTTATGACTAAACTGACACCAACTGTCTTAAAGGTATCATGGGTCTAAATAGCCTTTTCAGGCTGAGAGAAGCACTTTGGTGACATTTGGCTGTAACTTGTTCCCAGTACTTTCTGAGTGGCTGGTGACTGTGTGTTGTACCTAAAAGTGCCCAACAAGAATCCCAATGCACTATACATGGGCCCAAATGCCTTCCTTATGACAAAACTGACACTCATTTTCTTTAAAAAATCATTGGTCAAAATAGCCTTTTCAGGCTGAGAGAAGCACTTTGGTGACGTTTCACTGTAACTTGTTCCCAGTACAGTCTAAGTGGCTGCTGACTGTGTGACTTGGCTAAAAGTGGCCAAATAGAAGCCCAATCCACAATACATGAGCCCAAAGGCCTTCCTTATGACTAAACTGACACCCACTTTCTTAAAAATATCATGGGTCTAAATAGGCTTTTCAGGCTGAGAAAAGCACTTTGGTGACATTTGGCTGTAACTTGTTCCCAGTACATTCTGAGTGGCTGGTGACTGTGTGTTGTACCTAAAAGTGCCCAACAAGAATCCCAATGCACTATACATGGGCCCAAATGCCTTCCTTATGACAAAACTGACACTCATTTTCTTAAAAAAAACATTGGTCAAAATAGCCTTTTCAGGCTGAGAGAAGCACTTTGGTGACGTTTCACTGTAACTTGTTCCCAGTACAGTCTAAGTGGCTGCTGACTGTGTGACTTGGCTAAAAGTGGCCAAATAGAAGCCCAATCCACAATACATGAGCCCAAAGGCCTTCCTTCTGACTAAACTGACACCCACTTTCTTAAAAATATCATGGGTCTAAACTGAATAGGCTTTTCAGGCTGAGAAAAGCACTTTGGTGACATTTGGCTGTAACTTGTTCCCAGTACATTCTGAGTGGCTGGTGACTGTGTGTTGTACCTAAAAGTGCCCAACAAGAATCCCAATGCACGATACATGGGCCCAAATGCCTTCCTTATGACAAAACTGACACTCATTTTCTGTAAAAAATCATTGGTCAAAATAGCCTTTTCAGGCTGAGAAAAGCACTTTGGTGACATTTGCAGCTGTTACTTGTTCCCAGTACATTCTGAGTGGCTGGTGAGTGTGTGCTGTACCTAAAAGTGCACAAATAGAATCCCAATGCACTATACATGGGCCCAAATGCCTTCCTTATGACAAAACTGACACTCATTTTCTTAAAAAAATCATTGGTCAAAATAGCCTTTTCAGGCTGAGAGAAGCACTTTGGTGACGTTTCACTGTAACTTGTTCCCAGTACAGTCTAAGTGGCTGCTGACTGTGTGACTTGGCTAAAAGTGGCCAAATAGAAGCCCAATCCACAATAAATGAGCCCAAAGGCCTTCCTTATGACTAAACTGACACCAACTGTCTTAAAGGTATCATGGGTCTAAATAGCCTTTTCAGGCTGAGAGAAGCACTTTGGTGACATTTGGCTGTAACTTGTTCCCAGTACTTTCTGAGTGGCTGGTGACTGTGTGTTGTACCTAAAAGTGCCCAACAAGAATCCCAATGCACTATACATGGGCCCAAATGCCTTCCTTATGACAAAACTGACACTCATTTTCTTAAAAAAATCATTGGTCAAAATAGCCTTTTCAGGCTGAGAGAAGCACTTTGGTGACGTTTCACTGTAACTTGTTCCCAGTACAGTCTAAGTGGCTGCTGACTGTGTGACTTGGCTAAAAGTGGCCAAATAGAAGCCCAATCCACAATACATGAGCCCAAAGGCCTTCCTTATGACTAAACTGACACCCACTTTCTTAAAAATATCATGGGTCTAAATAGCCTTTTCAGGCTGAGAAAAGCACTTTGGTGACATTTGGCTGTAACTTGTTCCCAGTACATTCTGAGTGGCTGGTGACTGTGTGTTGTACCTAAAAGTGCCCAACAAGAATCCCAATGCACTATACATGGGCCCAAATGCCTTCCTTATGACAAAACTGACACTCTTTTTCTTTAAAAAATCATTGGTCAAAATAGCCTTTTCAGGCTGAGAGAAGCACTTTGGTGACGTTTCACTGTAACTTGTTCCCAGTACAGTCTAAGTGGCTGCTGACTGTGTGACTTGGTTAAAAGTGGCCAAATAGAAGCCCAATCCACAGTAGATGAGCCCAAAGGCATTCCTTCTGACTAAACTGACACCCACTTTCTTAAAAATATCATGGGTCTAAATAGGCTTTTCAGGCTGAGAAAAGCACTTTGGTGACATTTGGCTGTAACTTGTTCCCAGTACATTCTGAGTGGCTGGTGACTGTGTGTTGTACCTAAAAGTGCCCAACAAGAATCCCAATGCACTATACATGGGCCCAAATGTCTTCCTTATGACAAAACTGACACTCATTTTCTTTAAAAAATCATTGGTCAAAATAGCCTTTTCAGGCTGAGAGAAGCACTTTGGTGACGTTTCACTGTAACTTGTTCCCAGTACAGTCTAAGTGGCTGCTGACTGTGTGACTTGGTTAAAAGTGGCCAAATAGAAGCCCAATCCACAGTAGATGAGCCCAAAGGCATTCCTTCTGACTAAACTGACACCCACTTTCTTAAAAATATCATGGGTCTAAATAGGCTTTTCAGGCTGAGAAAAGCACTTTGGTGACATTTGGCTGTAACTTGTTCCCAGTACATTCTGAGTGGCTGGTGACTGTGTGTTGTACCTAAAAGTGCCCAACAAGAATCCCAATGCACTATACATGGGCCCAAATGCCTTCCTTATGACAAAACTGACACTCATTTTCTTTAAAAAATCATTGGTCAAAATAGCCTTTTCAGGCTGAGAGAAGCACTTTGGTGACGTTTCACTGTAACTTGTTCCCAGTACAGTCTAAGTGGCTGCTGACTGTGTGACTTGGCTAAAAGTGGCCAAATAGAAGCCCAATCCACAATACATGAGCCCAAAGGCCTTCCTTATGACTAAACTGACACCCACTTTCTTAAAAATATCATGGGTCTAAATAGCCTTTTCAGGCTGAGAAAAGCACTTTGGTGACATTTGGCTGTAACTTGTTCCCAGTACATTCTGAGTGGCTGGTGACTGTGTGTTGTACCTAAAAGTGCCCAACAAGAATCCCAATGCACTATACATGGGCCCAAATGCCTTCCTTATGACAAAACTGACACTCATTTTCTTAAAAAAATCATTGGTCAAAATAGCCTTTTCAGGCTGAGAGAAGCACTTTGGTGACGTTTCACTGTAACTTGTTCCCAGTACAGTCTAAGTGGCTGCTGACTGTGTGACTTGGCTAAAAGTGGCCAAATAGAAGCCCAATCCACAATACATGAGCCCAAAGGCCTTCCTTATGACTAAACTGACACCCACTTTCTTAAAAATATCATGGGTCTAAATAGCCTTTTCAGGCTGAGAAAAGCACTTTGGTGACATTTGGCTGTAACTTGTTCCCAGTACATTCTGAGTGGCTGGTGACTGTGTGTTGTACCTAAAAGTGCCCAACAAGAATCCCAATGCACTATACATGGGCCCAAATGCCTTCCTTATGACAAAACTGACACTCTTTTTCTTTAAAAAATCATTGGTCAAAATAGCCTTTTCAGGCTGAGAGAAGCACTTTGGTGACGTTTCACTGTAACTTGTTCCCAGTACAGTCTAAGTGGCTGCTGACTGTGTGACTTGGTTAAAAGTGGCCAAATAGAAGCCCAATCCACAGTAGATGAGCCCAAAGGCATTCCTTCTGACTAAACTGACACCCACTTTCTTAAAAATATCATGGGTCTAAATAGGCTTTTCAGGCTGAGAAAAGCACTTTGGTGACATTTGGCTGTAACTTGTTCCCAGTACATTCTGAGTGGCTGGTGACTGTGTGTTGTACCTAAAAGTGCCCAACAAGAATCCCAATGCACGATACATGGGCCCAAATGCCTTCCTTATGACAAAACTGACACTCATTTTCTGTAAAAAATCATTGGTCAAAATAGCCTTTTCAGGCTGAGAAAAGCACTTTGGTGACATTTGCAGCTGTAACTTGTTCCCAGTACATTCTGAGTGGCTGGTGAGTGTGTGCTGTACCTAAAAGTAAACAAATAGAATCCCAATGCACTATACATGGGCCCAAATGCCTTCCTTATGACAAAACTGACACTCATTTTCTTAAAAAAATCATTGGTCAAAATAGCCTTTTCAGGCTGAGAGAAGCACTTTGGTGACGTTTCACTGTAACTTGTTCCCAGTACAGTCTAAGTGGCTGCTGACTGTGTGACTTGGCTAAAAGTGGCCAAATAGAAGCCCAATCCACAATACATGAGCCCAAAGGCCTTCCTTATGACTAAACTGACACCAACTGTCTTAAAGGTATCATGGGTCTAAATAGCCTTTTCAGGCTGAGAGAAGCACTTTGGTGACATTTGGCTGTAACTTGTTCCCAGTACATTCTGAGTGGCTGTTGACTGTGTGTTGTACCTAAAAGTGCCCAACAAGAATCCCAATGCACTATACATGGGCCCAAATGCCTTCCTTATGACAAAACTGACACTCATTTTCTTTAAAAAATCATTGGTCAAAATAGCCTTTTCAGGCTGAGAGAAGCACTTTGGTGACGTTTCACTGTAACTTGTTCCCAGTACAGTCTAAGTGGCTGCTGACTGTGTGACTTGGTTAAAAGTGGCCAAATAGAAGCCCAATCCACAGTAGATGAGCCCAAAGGCATTCCTTCTGACTAAACTGACACCCACTTTCTTAAAAATATCATGGGTCTAAATAGGCTTTTCAGGCTGAGAAAAGCACTTTGGTGACATTTGGCTGTAACTTGTTCCCAGTACATTCTGAGTGGCTGGTGACTGTGTGTTGTACCTAAAAGTGCCCAACAAGAATCCCAATGCACTATACATGGGCCCAAATGCCTTCCTTATGACAAAACTGACACTCATTTTCTGTAAAAAATCATTGGTCAAAATAGCCTTTTCAGGCTGAGAAAAGCACTTTGGTGACATTTGGCTGTAACTTGTTCCCAGTACATTCTGAGTGGCTGGTAGTCACCAGCCACTACAAGTGCCCAACAAGAATCCCAATGCACTATACATGGGCCAAAATGCCTTCCTTATGACAAAACTGACACTCATTTTCTTTAAAAAATCATTGGTCAAAATAGCCTTTTCAGGCTGAGAGAAGCACTTTGGTGACGTTTCACTGTAACTTGTTCCCAGTACAGTCTAAGTGGCTGCTGACTGTGTGACTTGGCTAAAAGTGGCCAAATAGAAGCCCAATCCACAATACATGAGCCCAAAGGCCTTCCTTATGACTAAACTGACACCCACTTTCTTAAAAATATCATGGGTCTAAATAGCCTTTTCAGGCTGAGAAAAGCACTTTGGTGACATTTGGCTGTAACTTGTTCCCAGTACATTCTGAGTGGCTGGTGACTGTGTGTTGTACCTAAAAGTGCCCAACAAGAATCCCAATGCACTATACATGGGCCCAAATGCCTTCCTTATGACAAAACTGACACTCATTTTCTTTAAAAAATCATTGGTCAAAAAAGCCTTTTCAGGCTGAGAGAAGCACTTTGGTGACGTTTCACTTTAACTTGTTCCCAGTACAGTCTAAGTGGCTGCTGACTGTGTGACTTGGTTAAAAGTGGCCAAATAGAAGCCCAATGCACAGTAGATGAGCCCAAAGGCCTTCCTTCTGACTAAACTGACACCCACTTTCTTAAAAATATCATGGGTCTAAATAGCCATTTCAGGCTGAGAAAAGCACTTTGGTGACATTTGGCTGTAACTTGTTCCCAGTACATTCTGAGTGGCTGGTGACTGTGTGTTGTACCTAAAAGTGCCCAACAAGAATCCCAATGCACTATACATGGGCCCAAATGCCTTCCTTATGACAAAACTGACACTCATTTTCTTTAAAAAATCATTGGTCAAAATAGCCTTTTCAGGCTGAGAGAAGCACTTTGGTGACGTTTCACTGTAACTTGTTCCCAGTACAGTCTAAGTGGCTGCTGACTGTGTGACTTGGTTAAAAGTGGCCAAATAGAAGCCCAATCCACAGTAGATGAGCCCAAAGGCATTCCTTCTGACTAAACTGACACCCACTTTCTTAAAAATATCATGGGTCTAAATAGGCTTTTCAGGCTGAGAAAAGCACTTTGGTGACATTTGGCTGTAACTTGTTCCCAGTACATTCTGAGTGGCTGGTGACTGTGTGTTGTACCTAAAAGTGCCCAACAAGAATCCCAATGCACTATACATGGGCCCAAATGCCTTCCTTATGACAAAACTGACACTCATTTTCTGTAAAAAATCATTGGTCAAAATAGCCTTTTCAGGCTGAGAAAAGCACTTTGGTGACATTTGGCTGTAACTTGTTCCCAGTACATTCTGAGTGGCTGGTAGTCACCAGCCACTACAAGTGCCCAACAAGAATCCCAATGCACTATACATGGGCCAAAATGCCTTCCTTATGACAAAACTGACACTCATTTTCTTTAAAAAATCATTGGTCAAAATAGCCTTTTCAGGCTGAGAGAAGCACTTTGGTGACGTTTCACTGTAACTTGTTCCCAGTACAGTCTAAGTGGCTGCTGACTGTGTGACTTGGCTAAAAGTGGCCAAATAGAAGCCCAATCCACAATACATGAGCCCAAAGGCCTTCCTTATGACTAAACTGACACCCACTTTCTTAAAAATATCATGGGTCTAAATAGCCTTTTCAGGCTGAGAAAAGCACTTTGGTGACATTTGGCTGTAACTTGTTCCCAGTACATTCTGAGTGGCTGGTGACTGTGTGTTGTACCTAAAAGTGCCCAACAAGAATCCCAATGCACTATACATGGGCCCAAATGCCTTCCTTATGACAAAACTGACACTCTTTTTCTTAAAAAAATCATTGGTCAAAATAGCCTTTTCAGGCTGAGAGAAGCACTTTGGTGACATTTGGCTGTAACTTGTTCCCAGTACAGTCTAAGTGGCTGCTGACTGTGTGACTTGGCTAAAAGTGGCCAAATAGAAGCCCAATCCACAATACATGAGCCCAAAGGCCTTCCTTATGACTAAACTGACACCCACTTTCTTAAAAATATCATGGGTCTAAATAGCCTTTTCAGGCTGAGAAAAGCACTTTGGTGACATTTGGCTGTAACGTGTTCCCAGTACATTCTGAGTGGCTGGTGACTGTGTGTTGTACCTAAAAGTGCCCAACAAGAATCCCAATGCACGATACATGGGCCCAAATGCCTTCCTTATGACAAAACTGACACTCATTTTCTGTAAAAAATCATTGGTCAAAATAGCCTTTTCAGGCTGAGAAAAGCACTTTGGTGACATTTGCAGCTGTAACTTGTTCCCAGTACATTCTGAGTGGCTGGTGAGTGTGTGCTGTACCTAAAAGTGCACAAATAGAATCCCAATGCACTATACATGGGCCCAAATGCCTTCCTTATGACAAAACTGACACTCATTTTCTTAAAAAAATCATTGGTCAAAATAGCCTTTTCAGGCTGAGAGAAGCACTTTGGTGACGTTTCACTGTAACTTGTTCCCAGTACAGTCTAAGTGGCTGCTGACTGTGTGACTTGGCTAAAAGTGGCCAAATAGAAGCCCAATCCACAATAAATGAGCCCAAAGGCCTTCCTTATGACTAAACTGACACCAACTGTCTTAAAGGTATCATGGGTCTAAATAGCCTTTTCAGGCTGAGAGAAGCACTTTGGTGACATTTGGCTGTAACTTGTTCCCAGTACTTTCTGAGTGGCTGGTGACTGTGTGTTGTACCTAAAAGTGCCCAACAAGAATCCCAATGCACTATACATGGGCCCAAATGCCTTCCTTATGACAAAACTGACACTCATTTTCTTTAAAAAATCATTGGTCAAAATAGCCTTTTCAGGCTGAGAGAAGCACTTTGGTGACGTTTCACTGTAACTTGTTCCCAGTACAGTCTAAGTGGCTGCTGACTGTGTGACTTGGCTAAAAGTGGCCAAATAGAAGCCCAATCCACAATACATGAGCCCAAAGGCCTTCCTTATGACTAAACTGACACCCACTTTCTTAAAAATATCATGGGTCTAAATAGGCTTTTCAGGCTGAGAAAAGCACTTTGGTGACATTTGGCTGTAACTTGTTCCCAGTACATTCTGAGTGGCTGGTGACTGTGTGTTGTACCTAAAAGTGCCCAACAAGAATCCCAATGCACTATACATGGGCCCAAATGCCTTCCTTATGACAAAACTGGCACTCTTTTTCTTTAAAAAATCATTGGTCAAAATAGCCTTTTCAGGCTGAGAGAAGCACTTTGGTGACGTTTCACTGTAACTTGTTCCCAGTACAGTCTAAGTGGCTGCTGACTGTGTGACTTGGCTAAAAGTGGCCAAATAGAAGCCCAATCCACAATACATGAGCCCAAAGGCCTTCCTTATGACTAAACTGACACCCACTTTCTTAAAAATATCATGGGTCTAAATAGCCTTTTCAGGCTGAGAAAAGCACTTTGGTGACATTTGGCTGTAACTTGTTCCCAGTACATTCTGAGTGGCTGGTGACTGTGTGTTGTACCTAAAAGTGCCCAACAAGAATCCCAATGCACTATACATGGGCCCAAATGCCTTCCTTATGACAAAACTGACACTCTTTTTCTTTAAAAAATCATTGGTCAAAATAGCCTTTTCAGGCTGAGAGAAGCACTTTGGTGACGTTTCACTGTAACTTGTTCCCAGTACAGTCTAAGTGGCTGCTGACTGTGTGACTTGGTTAAAAGTGGCCAAATAGAAGCCCAATCCACAGTAGATGAGCCCAAAGGCATTCCTTCTGACTAAACTGACACCCACTTTCTTAAAAATATCATGGGTCTAAATAGGCTTTTCAGGCTGAGAAAAGCACTTTGGTGACATTTGGCTGTAACTTGTTCCCAGTACATTCTGAGTGGCTGGTGACTGTGTGTTGTACCTAAAAGTGCCCAACAAGAATCCCAATGCACTATACATGGGCCCAAATGTCTTCCTTATGACAAAACTGACACTCATTTTCTTTAAAAAATCATTGGTCAAAATAGCCTTTTCAGGCTGAGAGAAGCACTTTGGTGACGTTTCACTGTAACTTGTTCCCAGTACAGTCTAAGTGGCTGCTGACTGTGTGACTTGGTTAAAAGTGGCCAAATAGAAGCCCAATCCACAGTAGATGAGCCCAAAGGCATTCCTTCTGACTAAACTGACACCCACTTTCTTAAAAATATCATGGGTCTAAATAGGCTTTTCAGGCTGAGAAAAGCACTTTGGTGACATTTGGCTGTAACTTGTTCCCAGTACATTCTGAGTGGCTGGTGACTGTGTGTTGTACCTAAAAGTGCCCAACAAGAATCCCAATGCACTATACATGGGCCCAAATGCCTTCCTTATGACAAAACTGACACTCATTTTCTTAAAAAAAACATTGGTCAAAATAGCCTTTTCAGGCTGAGAGAAGCACTTTGGTGACGTTTCACTGTAACTTGTTCCCAGTACAGTCTAAGTGGCTGCTGACTGTGTGACTTGGCTAAAAGTGGCCAAATAGAAGCCCAATCCACAATACATGAGCCCAAAGGCCTTCCTTCTGACTAAACTGACACCCACTTTCTTAAAAATATCATGGGTCTAAATAGGCTTTTCAGGCTGAGAAAAGCACTTTGGTGACATTTGGCTGTAACTTGTTCCCAGTACATTCTGAGTGGCTGGTGACTGTGTGTTGTACCTAAAAGTGCCCAACAAGAATCCCAATGCACTATACATGGGCCCAAATGCCTTCCTTATGACAAAACTGACACTCATTTTCTTAAAAAAATCATTGGTCAAAATAGCCTTTTCAGGCTGAGAGAAGCACTTTGGTGACGTTTCACTGTAACTTGTTCCCAGTACAGTCTAAGTGGCTGCTGACTGTGTGACTTGGCTAAAAGTGGCCAAATAGAAGCCCAATCCACAATACATGAGCCCAAAGGCCTTCCTTATGACTAAACTGACACCCACTTTCTTAAAAATATCATGGGTCTAAATAGCCTTTTCAGGCTGAGAAAAGCACTTTGGTGACATTTGGCTGTAACTTGTTCCCAGTACATTCTGAGTGGCTGGTGACTGTGTGTTGTACCTAAAAGTGCCCAACAAGAATCCCAATGCACTATACATGGGCCCAAATGCCTTCCTTATGACAAAACTGACACTCTTTTTCTTTAAAAAATCATTGGTCAAAATAGCCTTTTCAGGCTGAGAGAAGCACTTTGGTGACGTTTCACTGTAACTTGTTCCCAGTACAGTCTAAGTGGCTGCTGACTGTGTGACTTGGTTAAAAGTGGCCAAATAGAAGCCCAATCCACAGTAGATGAGCCCAAAGGCATTCCTTCTGACTAAACTGACACCCACTTTCTTAAAAATATCATGGGTCTAAATAGGCTTTTCAGGCTGAGAAAAGCACTTTGGTGACATTTGGCTGTAACTTGTTCCCAGTACATTCTGAGTGGCTGGTGACTGTGTGTTGTACCTAAAAGTGCCCAACAAGAATCCCAATGCACGATACATGGGCCCAAATGCCTTCCTTATGACAAAACTGACACTCATTTTCTGTAAAAAATCATTGGTCAAAATAGCCTTTTCAGGCTGAGAAAAGCACTTTGGTGACATTTGCAGCTGTAACTTGTTCCCAGTACATTCTGAGTGGCTGGTGAGTGTGTGCTGTACCTAAAAGTGCACAAATAGAATCCCAATGCACTATACATGGGCCCAAATGCCTTCCTTATGACAAAACTGACACTCATTTTCTTAAAAAAATCATTGGTCAAAATAGCCTTTTCAGGCTGAGAGAAGCACTTTGGTGACGTTTCACTGTAACTTGTTCCCAGTACAGTCTAAGTGGCTGCTGACTGTGTGACTTGGCTAAAAGTGGCCAAATAGAAGCCCAATCCACAATAAATGAGCCCAAAGGCCTTCCTTATGACTAAACTGACACCAACTGTCTTAAAGGTATCATGGGTCTAAATAGCCTTTTCAGGCTGAGAGAAGCACTTTGGTGACATTTGGCTGTAACTTGTTCCCAGTACATTCTGAGTGGCTGGTGACTGTGTGTTGTACCTAAAAGTGCCCAACAAGAATCCCAATGCACTATACATGGGCCCAAATGCCTTCCTTATGACAAAACTGACACTCATTTTCTTTAAAAAATCATTGGTCAAAATAGCCTTTTCAGGCTGAGAGAAGCACTTTGGTGACGTTTCACTTTAACTTGTTCCCAGTACAGTCTAAGTGGCTGCTGACTGTGTGACTTGGTTAAAAGTGGCCAAATAGAAGCCCAATGCACAGTAGATGAGCCCAAAGGCCTTCCTTCTGACTAAACTGACACCCACTTTCTTAAAAATATCATGGGTCTAAATAGCCATTTCAGGCTGAGAAAAGCACTTTGGTGACATTTGGCTGTAACTTGTTCCCAGTACATTCTGAGTGGCTGGTGACTGTGTGTTGTACCTAAAAGTGCCCAACAAGAATCCCAATGCACTATACATGGGCCCAAATGCCTTCCTTATGACAAAACTGACACTCATTTTCTTTAAAAAATCATTGGTCAAAATAGCCTTTTCAGGCTGAGAGAAGCACTTTGGTGACGTTTCACTGTAACTTGTTCCCAGTACAGTCTAAGTGGCTGCTGACTGTGTGACTTGGTTAAAAGTGGCCAAATAGAAGCCCAATCCACAGTAGATGAGCCCAAAGGCATTCCTTCTGACTAAACTGACACCCACTTTCTTAAAAATATCATGGGTCTAAATAGGCTTTTCAGGCTGAGAAAAGCACTTTGGTGACATTTGGCTGTAACTTGTTCCCAGTACATTCTGAGTGGCTGGTGACTGTGTGTTGTACCTAAAAGTGCCCAACAAGAATCCCAATGCACTATACATGGGCCCAAATGCCTTCCTTATGACAAAACTGACACTCATTTTCTGTAAAAAATCATTGGTCAAAATAGCCTTTTCAGGCTGAGAAAAGCACTTTGGTGACATTTGGCTGTAACTTGTTCCCAGTACATTCTGAGTGGCTGGTAGTCACCAGCCACTACAAGTGCCCAACAAGAATCCCAATGCACTATACATGGGCCAAAATGCCTTCCTTATGACAAAACTGACACTCATTTTCTTTAAAAAATCATTGGTCAAAATAGCCTTTTCAGGCTGAGAGAAGCACTTTGGTGACGTTTCACTGTAACTTGTTCCCAGTACAGTCTAAGTGGCTGCTGACTGTGTGACTTGGCTAAAAGTGGCCAAATAGAAGCCCAATCCACAATACATGAGCCCAAAGGCCTTCCTTATGACTAAACTGACACCCACTTTCTTAAAAATATCATGGGTCTAAATAGCCTTTTCAGGCTGAGAAAAGCACTTTGGTGACATTTGGCTGTAACTTGTTCCCAGTACATTCTGAGTGGCTGGTGACTGTGTGTTGTACCTAAAAGTGCCCAACAAGAATCCCAATGCACTATACATGGGCCCAAATGCCTTCCTTATGACAAAACTGACACTCATTTTCTTAAAAAATTCATTGGTCAAAATAGCCTTTTCAGGCTGAGAGAAGCACTTTGGTGACGTTTCACTGTAACTTGTTCCCAGTACAGTCTAAGTGGCTGCTGACTGTGTGACTTGGTTAAAAGTGGCCAAATAGAAGCCCAATCCACAGTAGATGAGCCCAAAGGCATTCCTTCTGACTAAACTGACACCCACTTTCTTAAAAATATCATGGGTCTAAATAGGCTTTTCAGGCTGAGAAAAGCACTTTGGTGACATTTGGCTGTAACTTGTTCCCAGTACATTCTGAGTGGCTGGTGACTGTGTGTTGTACCTAAAAGTGCCCAACAAGAATCCCAATGCACTATACATGGGCCCAAATGCCTTCCTTATGACAAAACTGACACTCATTTTCTGTAAAAAATCATTGGTCAAAATAGCCTTTTCAGGCTGAGAAAAGCACTTTGGTGACATTTGGCTGTAACTTGTTCCCAGTACATTCTGAGTGGCTGGTAGTCACCAGCCACTACAAGTGCCCAACAAGAATCCCAATGCACTATACATGGGCCCAAATGCCTTCCTTATGACAAAACTGACACTCATTTTCTTTAAAAAATCATTGGTCAAAATAGCCTTTTCAGGCTGAGAGAAGCACTTTGGTGACGTTTCACTGTAACTTGTTCCCAGTACAGTCTAAGTGGCTGCTGACTGTGTGACTTGGCTAAAAGTGGCCAAATAGAAGCCCAATCCACAATACATGAGCCCAAAGGCCTTCCTTATGACTAAACTGACACCCACTTTCTTAAAAATATCATGGGTCTAAATAGCCTTTTCAGGCTGAGAAAAGCACTTTGGTGACATTTGGCTGTAACTTGTTCCCAGTACATTCTGAGTGGCTGGTGACTGTGTGTTGTACCTAAAAGTGCCCAACAAGAATCCCAATGCACTATACATGGGCCCAAATGCCTTCCTTATGACAAAACTGACACTCATTTTCTTTAAAAAATCATTGGTCAAAATAGCCTTTTCAGGCTGAGAGAAGCACTTTGATGACGTTTCACTGTAACTTGTTCCCAGTACAGTCTAAGTGGCTGCTGACTGTGTGACTTGGTTAAAAGTGGCCAAATAGAAGCCCAATCCACAGTAGATGAGCCCAAAGGCCTTCCTTCTGACTAAACTGACACCCACTTTCTTAAAAATATCATGGGTCTAAATAGGCTTTTCAGGCTGAGAAAAGCACTTTGGTGACATTTGGCTGTAACTTGTTCCCAGTACATTCTGAGTGGCTGGTAGTCACCAGCCACTACAAGTGCCCAACAAGAATCCCAATGCACTATACATGGGCCCAAATGCCTTCCTTATGACAAAACTGACACTCATTTTCTTTAAAAAATCATTGGTCAAAATAGCCTTTTCAGGCTGAGAGAAGCACTTTGGTGACGTTTCACTGTAACTTGTTCCCAGTACAGTCTAAGTGGCTGCTGACTGTGTGACTTGGCTAAAAGTGGCCAAATAGAAGCCCAATCCACAATACATGAGCCCAAAGGCCATCCTTATGACTAAACTGACACCCACTTTCTTAAAAATATCATGGGTCTAAATAGCCTTTTCAGGCTGAGAAAAGCACTTTGGTGACATTTGGCTGTAACTTGTTCCCAGTACATTCTGAGTGGCTGGTGACTGTGTGTTGTACCTAAGAGTGCCCAACAAGAATCCCAATGCACTATACATGGGCCCAAATGCCTTCCTTATGACAAAACTGACACTCATTTTCTTTAAAAAATCATTGGTCAAATTAGCCTTTTCAGGCTGAGAAAAGCACTTTGGTGTCATTTGCAGCTGTAACTTGTTCCCAGTACATTCTGAGTGGCTGGTGAGTGTGTGCTGTACCTAAAAGTGCACAAATAGAATCCCAATGCACTATACATGGGCCCAAATGCCTTCCTTATGACAAAACTGACACTCATTTTCTTTAAAAAATCATTGGTCAAAATACCCTTTTCAGGCTGAGAGAAGCACTTTGGTGACGTTTCACTGTAACTTGTTCCCAGTACAGTCTAAGTGGCTGGTGACTGTGTGACTTGGCTAAAAGTGGCCAAATAGAAGCCCAATCCACAATACATGAGCCCAAAGGCCTTCCTTATGACTAAACTGACACCCACTTTCTTAAAAATATCATGGGTCTAAATAGCCTTTTCAGGCTGAGAAAAGCACTTTGGTGACATTTGGCTGTAACTTGTTCCCAGTACATTCTGAGTGGCTGGTGACTGTGTGTTGTACCTAAAAGTGCCCAACAAGAATCCCAATGCACTATACATGGGCCCAAATGCCTTCCTTATGACAAAACTGACACTCATTTTCTTAAAAAAAGCATTGGTCAAAATAGCCTTTTCAGGCTGAGAGAAGCACTTTGGTGACGTTTCACTGTAACTTGTTCCCAGTACAGTCTAAGTGGCTGCTGACTGTGTGACTTGGCTAAAAGTGGCCAAATAGAAGCCCAATCCACAATACATGAGCCCAAAGGCCTTCCTTATGACTAAACTGACACCCACTTTCTTAAAAATATCATGGGTCTAAATAGCCTTTTCAGGCTGAGAGAAGCACTTTGGTGACGTTTCACTGTAACTTGTTCCCAGTACAGTCTAAGTGGCTGCTGACTGTGTGACTTGGTTAAAAGTGGCCAAATAGAAGCCCAATCCACAGTAGATGAGCCCAAAGGCATTCCTTCTGACTAAACTGACACCCACTTTCTTAAAAATATCATGGGTCTAAATAGGCTTTTCAGGCTGAGAAAAGCACTTTGGTGACATTTGGCTGTAACTTGTTCCCAGTACATTCTGAGTGGCTGGTGACTGTGTGTTGTACCTAAAAGTGCCCAACAAGAATCCCAATGCACTATACATGGGCCCAAATGCCTTCCTTATGACAAAACTGACACTCATTTTCTGTAAAAAATCATTGGTCAAAATAGCCTTTTCAGGCTGAGAAAAGCACTTTGGTGACATTTGCAGCTGTAACTTGTTCCCAGTACATTCTGAGTGGCTGGTGAGTGTGTGCTGTACCTAAAAGTAAACAAATAGAATCCCAATGCACTATACATGGGCCCAAATGCCTTCCTTATGACAAAACTGACACTCATTTTCTTAAAAAAATCATTGGTCAAAATACCCTTTTCAGGCTGAGAGAAGCACTTTGGTGACGTTTCACTGTAACTTGTTCCCAGTACAGTCTAAGTGGCTGCTGACTGTGTGACTTGGCTAAAAGTGGCCAAATAGAAGCCCAATCCACAATAAATGAGCCCAAAGGCCTTCCTTATGACTAAACTGACACCAACTGTCTTAAAGGTATCATGGGTCTAAATAGCCTTTTCAGGCTGAGAGAAGCACTTTGGTGACATTTGGCTGTAACTTGTTCCCAGTACTTTCTGAGTGGCTGGTGACTGTGTGTTGTACCTAAAAGTGCCCAACAAGAATCCCAATGCACTATACATGGGCCCAAATGCCTTCCTTATGACAAAACTGACACTCATTTTCTTAAAAAAATCTTTGGTCAAAATAGCCTTTTCAGGCTGAGAGAAGCACTTTGGTGACGTTTCACTGTAACTTGTTCCCAGTACAGTCTAAGTGGCTGCTGACTGTGTGACTTGGCTAAAAGTGGCCAAATAGAAGCCCAATCCACAATACATGAGCCCAAAGGCCTTCCTTATGACTAAACTGACACCCACTTTCTTAAAAATATCATGGGTCTAAATAGCCTTTTCAGGCTGAGAAAAGCACTTTGGTGACATTTGGCTGTAACTTGTTCCCAGTACATTCTGAGTGGCTGGTGACTGTGTGTTGTACCTAAAAGTGCCCAACAAGAATCCCAATGCACTATACATGGGACCAAATGTCTTCCTTATGACAAAACTGACACTCATTTTCTTTAAAAAATCATTGGTCAAAATAGCCTTTTCAGGCTGAGAGAAGCACTTTGGTGACGTTTCACTGTAACTTGTTCCCAGTACAGTCTAAGTGGCTGCTGACTGTGTGACTTGGTTAAAAGTGGCCAAATAGAAGCCCAATCCACAGTAGATGAGCCCAAAGGCATTCCTTCTGACTAAACTGACACCCACTTTCTTAAAAATATCATGGGTCTAAATAGGCTTTTCAGGCTGAGAAAAGCACTTTGGTGACATTTGGCTGTAACTTGTTCCCAGTACATTCTGAGTGGCTGGTGACTGTGTGTTGTACCTAAAAGTGCCCAGCAAGAATCCCAATGCACTATACATGGGCCCAAATGCCTTCCTTATGACAAAACTGACACTCATTTTCTTTAAAAAATCATTGGTCAAAATAGCCTTTTCAGGCTGAGAGAAGCACTTTGGTGACGTTTCACTGTAACTTGTTCCCAGTACAGTCTAAGTGGCTGCTGACTGTGTGACTTGGCTAAAAGTGGCCAAATAGAAGCCCAATCCACAATACATGAGCCCAAAGGCCTTCCTTATGACTAAACTGACACCCACTTTCTTAAAAATATCATGGGTCTAAATAGCCTTTTCAGGCTGAGAAAAGCACTTTGGTGACATTTGGCTGTAACTTGTTCCCAGTACATTCTGAGTGGCTGGTGACTGTGTGTTGTACCTAAAAGTGCCCAACAAGAATCCCAATGCACTATACATGGGCCCAAATGCCTTCCTTATGACAAAACTGACACTCATTTTCTTAAAAAAATCATTGGTCAAAATAGCCTTTTCAGGCTGAGAGAAGCACTTTGGTGACGTTTCACTGTAACTTGTTCCCAGTACAGTCTAAGTGGCTGCTGACTGTGTGACTTGGCTAAAAGTGGCCAAATAGAAGCCCAATCCACAATACATGAGCCCAAAGGCCTTCCTTATGACTAAACTGACACCCACTTTCTTAAAAATATCATGGGTCTAAATAGCCTTTTCAGGCTGAGAAAAGCACTTTGGTGACATTTGGCTGTAACTTGTTCCCAGTACATTCTGAGTGGCTGGTGACTGTGTGTTGTACCTAAAAGTGCCCAACAAGAATCCCAATGCACGATACATGGGCCCAAATGCCTTCCTTATGACAAAACTGACACTCATTTTCTGTAAAAAATCATTGGTCAAAATAGCCTTTTCAGGCTGAGAAAAGCACTTTGGTGACATTTGCAGCTGTAACTTGTTCCCAGTACATTCTGAGTGGCTGGTGAGTGTGTGCTGTACCTAAAAGTGCACAAATAGAATCCCAATGCACTATACATGGGCCCAAATGCCTTCCTTATGACAAAACTGACACTCATTTTCTTAAAAAAATCATTGGTCAAAATAGCCTTTTCAGGCTGAGAGAAGCACTTTGGTGACGTTTCACTGTAACTTGTTCCCAGTACAGTCTAAGTGGCTGCTGACTGTGTGACTTGGCTAAAAGTGGCCAAATAGAAGCCCAATCCACAATAAATGAGCCCAAAGGCCTTCCTTATGACTAAACTGACACCAACTGTCTTAAAGGTATCATGGGTCTAAATAGCCTTTTCAGGCTGAGAGAAGCACTTTGGTGACATTTGGCTGCAACTTGTTCCCAGTACTTTCTGAGTGGCTGGTGACTGTGTGTTGTACCTAAAAGTGCCCAACAAGAATCCCAATGCACTATACATGGGCCCAAATGCCTTCCTTATGACAAAACTGACACTCTTTTTCTTTAAAAAATCATTGGTCAAAATAGCCTTTTCAGGCTGAGAGAAGCACTTTGGTGACGTTTCACTGTAACTTGTTCCCAGTACAGTCTAAGTGGCTGCTGACTGTGTGACTTGGTTAAAAGTGGCCAAATAGAAGCCCAATCCACAGTAGATGAGCCCAAAGGCATTCCTTCTGACTAAACTGACACCCACTTTCTTAAAAATATCATGGGTCTAAATAGGCTTTTCAGGCTGAGAAAAGCACTTTGGTGACATTTGGCTGTAACTTGTTCCCAGTACATTCTGAGTGGCTGGTGACTGTGTGTTGTACCTAAAAGTGCCCAACAAGAATCCCAATGCACTATACATGGGCCCACATGTCTTCCTTATGACAAAACTGACACTCATTTTCTTTAAAATATCATTGGTCAAAATAGCCTTTTCAGGCTGAGAGAAGCACTTTGGTGACGTTTCACTGTAACTTGTTCCCAGTACAGTCTAAGTGGCTGCTGACTGTGTGACTTGGTTAAAAGTGGCCAAATAGAAGCCCAATCCACAGTAGATGAGCCCAAAGGCATTCCTTCTGACTAAACTGACACCCACTTTCTTAAAAATATCATGGGTCTAAATAGGCTTTTCAGGCTGAGAAAAGCACTTTGGTGACATTTGGCTGTAACTTGTTCCCAGTACATTCTGAGTGGCTGGTGACTGTGTGTTGTACCTAAAAGTGCCCAACAAGAATCCCAATGCACTATACATGGGCCCAAATGCCTTCCTTATGACAAAACTGACACTCATTTTCTTTAAAAAATCATTGGTCAAAATAGCCTTTTCAGGCTGAGAGAAGCACTTTGGTGACGTTTCACTGTAACTTGTTCCCAGTACAGTCTAAGTGGCTGCTGACTGTGTGACTTGGCTAAAAGTGGCCAAATAGAAGCCCAATCCACAATACATGAGCCCAAAGGCCTTCCTTATGACTAAACTGACACCCACTTTCTTAAAAATATCATGGGTCTAAATAGCCTTTTCAGGCTGAGAAAAGCACTTTGGTGACATTTGGCTGTAACTTGTTCCCAGTACATTCTGAGTGGCTGGTGACTGTGTGTTGTACCTAAAAGTGCCCAACAAGAATCCCAATGCACTATACATGGGCCCAAATGCCTTCCTTATGACAAAACTGACACTCATTTTCTTAAAAAAATCATTGGTCAAAATAGCCTTTTCAGGCTGAGAGAAGCACTTTGGTGACGTTTCACTGTAACTTGTTCCCAGTACAGTCTAAGTGGCTGCTGACTGTGTGACTTGGCTAAAAGTGGCCAAATAGAAGCCCAATCCACAATACATGAGCCCAAAGGCCTTCCTTATGACTAAACTGACACCCACTTTCTTAAAAATATCATGGGTCTAAATAGCCTTTTCAGGCTGAGAGAAGCACTTTGGTGACGTTTCACTGTAACTTGTTCCCAGTACAGTCTAAGTGGCTGCTGACTGTGTGACTTGGTTAAAAGTGGCCAAATAGAAGCCCAATCCACAGTAGATGAGCCCAAAGGCATTCCTTCTGACTAAACTGACACCCACTTTCTTAAAAATATCATGGGTCTAAATAGGCTTTTCAGGCTGAGAAAAGCACTTTGGTGACATTTGGCTGTAACTTGTTCCCAGTACATTCTGAGTGGCTGGTGACTGTGTGTTGTACCTAAAAGTGCCCAACAAGAATCCCAATGCACTATACATGGGCCCAAATGCCTTCCTTATGACAAAACTGACACTCATTTTCTGTAAAAAATCATTGGTCAAAATAGCCTTTTCAGGCTGAGAAAAGCACTTTGGTGACATTTGCAGCTGTAACTTGTTCCCAGTACATTCTGAGTGGCTGGTGAGTGTGTGCTGTACCTAAAAGTAAACAAATAGAATCCCAATGCACTATACATGGGCCCAAATGCCTTCCTTATGACAAAACTGACACTCATTTTCTTAAAAAAATCATTGGTCAAAATAGCCTTTTCAGGCTGAGAGAAGCACTTTGGTGACGTTTCACTGTAACTTGTTCCCAGTACAGTCTAAGTGGCTGCTGACTGTGTGACTTGGCTAAAAGTGGCCAAATAGAAGCCCAATCCACAATAAATGAGCCCAAAGGCCTTCCTTATGACTAAACTGACACCAACTGTCTTAAAGGTATCATGGGTCTAAATAGCCTTTTCAGGCTGAGAGAAGCACTTTGGTGACATTTGGCTGTAACTTGTTCCCAGTACTTTCTGAGTGGCTGGTGACTGTGTGTTGTACCTAAAAGTGCCCAACAAGAATCCCAATGCACTATACATGGGCCCAAATGCCTTCCTTATGACAAAACTGACACTCATTTTCTTAAAAAAATCATTGGTCAAAATAGCCTTTTCAGGCTGAGAGAAGCACTTTGGTGACGTTTCACTGTAACTTGTTCCCAGTACAGTCTAAGTGGCTGCTGACTGTGTGACTTGGCTAAAAGTGGCCAAATAGAAGCCCAATCCACAATACATGAGCCCAAAGGCCTTCCTTATGACTAAACTGACACCCACTTTCTTAAAAATATCATGGGTCTAAATAGCCTTTTCAGGCTGAGAAAAGCACTTTGGTGACATTTGGCTGTAACTTGTTCCCAGTACATTCTGAGTGGCTGGTGACTGTGTGTTGTACCTAAAAGTGCCCAACAAGAATCCCAATGCACTATACATGGGACCAAATGTCTTCCTTATGACAAAACTGACACTCATTTTCTTTAAAAAATCATTGGTCAAAATAGCCTTTTCAGGCTGAGAGAAGCACTTTGGTGACGTTTCACTGTAACTTGTTCCCAGTACAGTCTAAGTGGCTGCTGACTGTGTGACTTGGTTAAAAGTGGCCAAATAGAAGCCCAATCCACAGTAGATGAGCCCAAAGGCATTCCTTCTGACTAAACTGACACCCACTTTCTTAAAAATATCATGGGTCTAAATAGGCTTTTCAGGCTGAGAAAAGCACTTTGGTGACATTTGGCTGTAACTTGTTCCCAGTACATTCTGAGTGGCTGGTGACTGTGTGTTGTACCTAAAAGTGCCCAGCAAGAATCCCAATGCACTATACATGGGCCCAAATGCCTTCCTTATGACAAAACTGACACTCATTTTCTTTAAAAAATCATTGGTCAAAATAGCCTTTTCAGGCTGAGAGAAGCACTTTGGTGACGTTTCACTGTAACTTGTTCCCAGTACAGTCTAAGTGGCTGCTGACTGTGTGACTTGGCTAAAAGTGGCCAAATAGAAGCCCAATCCACAATACATGAGCCCAAAGGCCTTCCTTATGACTAAACTGACACCCACTTTCTTAAAAATATCATGGGTCTAAATAGCCTTTTCAGGCTGAGAAAAGCACTTTGGTGACATTTGGCTGTAACTTGTTCCCAGTACATTCTGAGTGGCTGGTGACTGTGTGTTGTACCTAAAAGTGCCCAACAAGAATCCCAATGCACTATACATGGGCCCAAATGCCTTCCTTATGACAAAACTGACACTCATTTTCTTAAAAAAATCATTGGTCAAAATAGCCTTTTCAGGCTGAGAGAAGCACTTTGGTGACGTTTCACTGTAACTTGTTCCCAGTACAGTCTAAGTGGCTGCTGACTGTGTGACTTGGCTAAAAGTGGCCAAATAGAAGCCCAATCCACAATACATGAGCCCAAAGGCCTTCCTTATGACTAAACTGACACCCACTTTCTTAAAAATATCATGGGTCTAAATAGCCTTTTCAGGCTGAGAAAAGCACTTTGGTGACATTTGGCTGTAACTTGTTCCCAGTACATTCTGAGTGGCTGGTGACTGTGTGTTGTACCTAAAAGTGCCCAACAAGAATCCCAATGCACGATACATGGGCCCAAATGCCTTCCTTATGACAAAACTGACACTCATTTTCTGTAAAAAATCATTGGTCAAAATAGCCTTTTCAGGCTGAGAAAAGCACTTTGGTGACATTTGCAGCTGTAACTTGTTCCCAGTACATTCTGAGTGGCTGGTGAGTGTGTGCTGTACCTAAAAGTGCACAAATAGAATCCCAATGCACTATACATGGGCCCAAATGCCTTCCTTATGACAAAACTGACACTCATTTTCTTAAAAAAATCATTGGTCAAAATAGCCTTTTCAGGCTGAGAGAAGCACTTTGGTGACGTTTCACTGTAACTTGTTCCCAGTACAGTCTAAGTGGCTGCTGACTGTGTGACTTGGCTAAAAGTGGCCAAATAGAAGCCCAATCCACAATAAATGAGCCCAAAGGCCTTCCTTATGACTAAACTGACACCAACTGTCTTAAAGGTATCATGGGTCTAAATAGCCTTTTCAGGCTGAGAGAAGCACTTTGGTGACATTTGGCTGCAACTTGTTCCCAGTACTTTCTGAGTGGCTGGTGACTGTGTGTTGTACCTAAAAGTGCCCAACAAGAATCCCAATGCACTATACATGGGCCCAAATGCCTTCCTTATGACAAAACTGACACTCTTTTTCTTTAAAAAATCATTGGTCAAAATAGCCTTTTCAGGCTGAGAGAAGCACTTTGGTGACGTTTCACTGTAACTTGTTCCCAGTACAGTCTAAGTGGCTGCTGACTGTGTGACTTGGTTAAAAGTGGCCAAATAGAAGCCCAATCCACAGTAGATGAGCCCAAAGGCATTCCTTCTGACTAAACTGACACCCACTTTCTTAAAAATATCATGGGTCTAAATAGGCTTTTCAGGCTGAGAAAAGCACTTTGGTGACATTTGGCTGTAACTTGTTCCCAGTACATTCTGAGTGGCTGGTGACTGTGTGTTGTACCTAAAAGTGCCCAACAAGAATCCCAATGCACTATACATGGGCCCAAATGTCTTCCTTATGACAAAACTGACACTCATTTTCTTTAAAATATCATTGGTCAAAATAGCCTTTTCAGGCTGAGAGAAGCACTTTGGTGACGTTTCACTGTAACTTGTTCCCAGTACAGTCTAAGTGGCTGCTGACTGTGTGACTTGGTTAAAAGTGGCCAAATAGAAGCCCAATCCACAGTAGATGAGCCCAAAGGCATTCCTTCTGACTAAACTGACACCCACTTTCTTAAAAATATCATGGGTCTAAATAGGCTTTTCAGGCTGAGAAAAGCACTTTGGTGACATTTGGCTGTAACTTGTTCCCAGTACATTCTGAGTGGCTGGTGACTGTGTGTTGTACCTAAAAGTGCCCAACAAGAATCCCAATGCACTATACATGGGCCCAAATGCCTTCCTTATGACAAAACTGACACTCATTTTCTTTAAAAAATCATTGGTCAAAATAGCCTTTTCAGGCTGAGAGAAGCACTTTGGTGACGTTTCACTGTAACTTGTTCCCAGTACAGTCTAAGTGGCTGCTGACTGTGTGACTTGGCTAAAAGTGGCCAAATAGAAGCCCAATCCACAATACATGAGCCCAAAGGCCTTCCTTATGACTAAACTGACACCCACTTTCTTAAAAATATCATGGGTCTAAATAGCCTTTTCAGGCTGAGAAAAGCACTTTGGTGACATTTGGCTGTAACTTGTTCCCAGTACATTCTGAGTGGCTGGTGACTGTGTGTTGTACCTAAAAGTGCCCAACAAGAATCCCAATGCACTATACATGGGCCCAAATGCCTTCCTTATGACAAAACTGACACTCATTTTCTTAAAAAAATCATTGGTCAAAATAGCCTTTTCAGGCTGAGAGAAGCACTTTGGTGACGTTTCACTGTAACTTGTTCCCAGTACAGTCTAAGTGGCTGCTGACTGTGTGACTTGGCTAAAAGTGGCCAAATAGAAGCCCAATCCACAATACATGAGCCCAAAGGCCTTCCTTATGACTAAACTGACACCCACTTTCTTAAAAATATCATGGGTCTAAATAGCCTTTTCAGGCTGAGAAAAGCACTTTGGTGACATTTGGCTGTAACTTGTTCCCAGTACATTCTGAGTGGCTGGTGACTGTGTGTTGTACCTAAAAGTGCCCAACAAGAATCCCAATGCACTATACATGGGCCCAAATGCCTTCCTTATGACAAAACTGACACTCTTTTTCTTTAAAAAATCATTGGTCAAAATAGCCTTTTCAGGCTGAGAGAAGCACTTTGGTGACGTTTCACTGTAACTTGTTCCCAGTACAGTCTAAGTGGCTGCTGACTGTGTGACTTGGTTAAAAGTGGCCAAATAGAAGCCCAATCCACAGTAGATGAGCCCAAAGGCATTCCTTCTGACTAAACTGACACCCACTTTCTTAAAAATATCATGGGTCTAAATAGGCTTTTCAGGCTGAGAAAAGCACTTTGGTGACATTTGGCTGTAACTTGTTCCCAGTACATTCTGAGTGGCTGGTGACTGTGTGCTGTACCTAAAAGTGCCCAACAAGAATCCCAATGCACGATACATGGGCCCAAATGCCTTCCTTATGACAAAACTGACACTCATTTTCTGTAAAAAATCATTGGTCAAAATAGCCTTTTCAGGCTGAGAAAAGCACTTTGGTGACATTTGCAGCTGTAACTTGTTCCCAGTACATTCTGAGTGGCTGGTGAGTGTGTGCTGTACCTAAAAGTGCACAAATAGAATCCCAATGCACTATACATGGGCCCAAATGCCTTCCTTATGACAAAACTGACACTCATTTTCTTAAAAAAATCATTGGTCAAAATAGCCTTTTCAGGCTGAGAGAAGCACTTTGGTGACGTTTCACTGTAACTTGTTCCCAGTACAGTCTAAGTGGCTGCTGACTGTGTGACTTGGCTAAAAGTGGCCAAATAGAAGCCCAATCCACAATAAATGAGCCCAAAGGCCTTCCTTATGACTAAACTGACACCAACTGTCTTAAAGGTATCATGGGTCTAAATAGCCTTTTCAGGCTGAGAGAAGCACTTTGGTGACATTTGGCTGTAACTTGTTCCCAGTACATTCTGAGTGGCTGGTGACTGTGTGTTGTACCTAAAAGTGCCCAACAAGAATCCCAATGCACTATACATGGGCCCAAATGCCTTCCTTATGACAAAACTGACACTCATTTTCTTTAAAAAATCATTGGTCAAAAAAGCCTTTTCAGGCTGAGAGAAGCACTTTGGTGACGTTTCACTTTAACTTGTTCCCAGTACAGTCTAAGTGGCTGCTGACTGTGTGACTTGGTTAAAAGTGGCCAAATAGAAGCCCAATGCACAGTAGATGAGCCCAAAGGCCTTCCTTCTGACTAAACTGACACCCACTTTCTTAAAAATATCATGGGTCTAAATAGCCATTTCAGGCTGAGAAAAGCACTTTGGTGACATTTGGCTGTAACTTGTTCCCAGTACATTCTGAGTGGCTGGTGACTGTGTGTTGTACCTAAAAGTGCCCAACAAGAATCCCAATGCACTATACATGGGCCCAAATGCCTTCCTTATGACAAAACTGACACTCATTTTCTTTAAAAAATCATTGGTCAAAATAGCCTTTTCAGGCTGAGAGAAGCACTTTGGTGACGTTTCACTGTAACTTGTTCCCAGTACAGTCTAAGTGGCTGCTGACTGTGTGACTTGGTTAAAAGTGGCCAAATAGAAGCCCAATCCACAGTAGATGAGCCCAAAGGCATTCCTTCTGACTAAACTGACACCCACTTTCTTAAAAATATCATGGGTCTAAATAGGCTTTTCAGGCTGAGAAAAGCACTTTGGTGACATTTGGCTGTAACTTGTTCCCAGTACATTCTGAGTGGCTGGTGACTGTGTGTTGTACCTAAAAGTGCCCAACAAGAATCCCAATGCACTATACATGGGCCCAAATGCCTTCCTTATGACAAAACTGACACTCATTTTCTGTAAAAAATCATTGGTCAAAATAGCCTTTTCAGGCTGAGAAAAGCACTTTGGTGACATTTGGCTGTAACTTGTTCCCAGTACATTCTGAGTGGCTGGTAGTCACCAGCCACTACAAGTGCCCAACAAGAATCCCAATGCACTATACATGGGCCAAAATGCCTTCCTTATGACAAAACTGACACTCATTTTCTTAAAAAAAGCATTGGTCAAAATAGCCTTTTCAGGCTGAGAGAAGCACTTTGGTGACGTTTCACTGTAACTTGTTCCCAGTACAGTCTAAGTGGCTGCTGACTGTGTGACTTGGCTAAAAGTGGCCAAATAGAAGCCCAATCCACAATACATGAGCCCAAAGGCCTTCCTTATGACTAAACTGACACCCACTTTCTTAAAAATATCATGGGTCTAAATAGCCTTTTCAGGCTGAGAAAAGCACTTTGGTGACATTTGGCTGTAACTTGTTCCCAGTACATTCTGAGTGGCTGGTGACTGTGTGTTGTACCTAAAAGTGCCCAACAAGAATCCCAATGCACTATACATGGGCCCAAATGCCTTCCTTATGACAAAACTGACACTCATTTTCTTAAAAAAAGCATTGGTCAAAATAGCCTTTTCAGGCTGAGAGAAGCACTTTGGTGACGTTTCACTGTAACTTGTTCCCAGTACAGTCTAAGTGGCTGCTGACTGTGTGACTTGGCTAAAAGTGGCCAAATAGAAGCCCAATCCACAATACATGAGCCCAAAGGCCTTCCTTATGACTAAACTGACACCCACTTTCTTAAAAATATCATGGGTCTAAATAGCCTTTTCAGGCTGAGAAAAGCACTTTGGTGACATTTGGCTGTAACTTGTTCCCAGTACATTCTGAGTGGCTGGTGACTGTGTGTTGTACCTAAAAGTGCCCAACAAGAATCCCACTGCACTATACATGGGCCCAAATGCCTTCCTTATGACAAAACTGACACTCATTTTCTTAAAAAAATCATTGGTCAAAATAGCCTTTTCAGGCTGAGAGAAGCACTTTGGTGACGTTTCACTGTAACTTGTTCCCAGTACAGTCTAAGTGGCTGCTGACTGTGTGACTTGGCTAAAAGTGGCCAAATAGAAGCCCAATCCACAATAAATGAGCCCAAAGGCCTTCCTTATGACTAAACTGACACCAACTGTCTTAAAGGTATCATGGGTCTAAATAGCCTTTTCAGGCTGAGAGAAGCACTTTGGTGACATTTGGCTGTAACTTGTTCCCAGTACTTTCTGAGTGGCTGGTGACTGTGTGTTGTACCTAAAAGTGCCCAACAAGAATCCCAATGCACTATACATGGGCCCAAATGCCTTCCTTATGACAAAACTGACACTCATTTTCTTAAAAAAATCATTGGTCAAAATAGCCTTTTCAGGCTGAGAGAAGCACTTTGGTGACGTTTCACTGTAACTTGTTCCCAGTACAGTCTAAGTGGCTGCTGACTGTGTGACTTGGCTAAAAGTGGCCAAATAGAAGCCCAATCCACAATACATGAGCCCAAAGGCCTTCCTTATGACTAAACTGACACCCACTTTCTTAAAAATATCATGGGTCTAAATAGCCTTTTCAGGCTGAGAAAAGCACTTTGGTGACATTTGGCTGTAACTTGTTCCCAGTACATTCTGAGTGGCTGGTGACTGTGTGTTGTACCTAAAAGTGCCCAACAAGAATCCCAATGCACTATACATGGGCCCAAATGTCTTCCTTATGACAAAACTGACACTCATTTTCTTTAAAAAATCATTGGTCAAAATAGCCTTTTCAGGCTGAGAGAAGCACTTTGGTGACGTTTCACTGTAACTTGTTCCCAGTACAGTCTAAGTGGCTGCTGACTGTGTGACTTGGTTAAAAGTGGCCAAATAGAAGCCCAATCCACAGTAGATGAGCCCAAAGGCATTCCTTCTGACTAAACTGACACCCACTTTCTTAAAAATATCATGGGTCTAAATAGGCTTTTCAGGCTGAGAAAAGCACTTTGGTGACATTTGGCTGTAACTTGTTCCCAGTACATTCTGAGTGGCTGGTGACTGTGTGTTGTACCTAAAAGTGCCCAACAAGAATCCCAATGCACTATACATGGGCCCAAATGCCTTCCTTATGACAAAACTGACACTCATTTTCTTTAAAAAATCATTGGTCAAAATAGCCTTTTCAGGCTGAGAGAAGCACTTTGGTGACGTTTCACTGTAACTTGTTCCCAGTACAGTCTAAGTGGCTGCTGACTGTGTGACTTGGCTAAAAGTGGCCAAATAGAAGCCCAATCCACAATACATGAGCCCAAAGGCCTTCCTTATGACTAAACTGACACCCACTTTCTTAAAAATATCATGGGTCTAAATAGCCTTTTCAGGCTGAGAAAAGCACTTTGGTGACATTTGGCTGTAACTTGTTCCCAGTACATTCTGAGTGGCTGGTGACTGTGTGTTGTACCTAAAAGTGCCCAACAAGAATCCCAATGCACTATACATGGGCCCAAATGCCTTCCTTATGACAAAACTGACACTCATTTTCTTAAAAAAATCATTGGTCAAAATAGCCTTTTCAGGCTGAGAGAAGCACTTTGGTGACGTTTCACTGTAACTTGTTCCCAGTACAGTCTAAGTGGCTGCTGACTGTGTGACTTGGCTAAAAGTGGCCAAATAGAAGCCCAATCCACAATACATGAGCCCAAAGGCCTTCCTTATGACTAAACTGACACCCACTTTCTTAAAAATATCATGGGTCTAAATAGCCTTTTCAGGCTGAGAAAAGCACTTTGGTGACATTTGGCTGTAACTTGTTCCCAGTACATTCTGAGTGGCTGGTGACTGTGTGTTGTACCTAAAAGTGCCCAACAAGAATCCCAATGCACGATACATGGGCCCAAATGCCTTCCTTATGACAAAACTGACACTCATTTTCTGTAAAAAATCATTGGTCAAAATAGCCTTTTCAGGCTGAGAAAAGCACTTTGGTGACATTTGCAGCTGTAACTTGTTCCCAGTACATTCTGAGTGGCTGGTGAGTGTGTGCTGTACCTAAAAGTGCACAAATAGAATCCCAATGCACTATACATGGGCCCAAATGCCTTCCTTATGACAAAACTGACACTCATTTTCTTAAAAAAATCATTGGTCAAAATAGCCTTTTCAGGCTGAGAGAAGCACTTTGGTGACGTTTCACTGTAACTTGTTCCCAGTACAGTCTAAGTGGATGCTGACTGTGTGACTTGGCTAAAAGTGGCCAAATAGAAGCCCAATCCACAATAAATGAGCCCAAAGGCCTTCCTTATGACTAAACTGACACCAACTGTCTTAAAGGTATCATGGGTCTAAATAGCCTTTTCAGGCTGAGAGAAGCACTTTGGTGACATTTGGCTGTAACTTGTTCCCAGTACTTTCTGAGTGGCTGGTGACTGTGTGTTGTACCTAAAAGTGCCCAACAAGAATCCCAATGCACTATACATGGGCCCAAATGCCTTCCTTATGACAAAACTGACACTCATTTTCTTAAAAAAATCATTGGTCAAAATAGCCTTTTCAGGCTGAGAGAAGCACTTTGGTGACGTTTCACTGTAACTTGTTCCCAGTACAGTCTAAGTGGCTGCTGACTGTGTGACTTGGCTAAAAGTGGCCAAATAGAAGCCCAATCCACAATACATGAGCCCAAAGGCCTTCCTTATGACTAAACTGACACCCACTTTCTTAAAAATATCATGGGTCTAAATAGCCTTTTCAGGCTGAGAAAAGCACTTTGGTGACATTTGGCTGTAACTTGTTCCCAGTACATTCTGAGTGGCTGGTGACTGTGTGTTGTACCTAAAAGTGCCCAACAAGAATCCCAATGCACTATACATGGGCCCAAATGCCTTCCTTATGACAAAACTGACACTCTTTTTCTTTAAAAAATCATTGGTCAAAATAGCCTTTTCAGGCTGAGAGAAGCACTTTGGTGACGTTTCACTGTAACTTGTTCCCAGTACAGTCTAAGTGGCTGCTGACTGTGTGACTTGGTTAAAAGTGGCCAAATAGAAGCCCAATCCACAGTAGATGAGCCCAAAGGCATTCCTTCTGACTAAACTGACACCCACTTTCTTAAAAATATCATGGGTCTAAATAGGCTTTTCAGGCTGAGAAAAGCACTTTGGTGACATTTGGCTGTAACTTGTTCCCAGTACATTCTGAGTGGCTGGTGACTGTGTGTTGTACCTAAAAGTGCCCAACAAGAATCCCAATGCACTATACATGGGCCCAAATGTCTTCCTTATGACAAAACTGACACTCATTTTCTTTAAAAAATCATTGGTCAAAATAGCCTTTTCAGGCTGAGAGAAGCACTTTGGTGACGTTTCACTGTAACTTGTTCCCAGTACAGTCTAAGTGGCTGCTGACTGTGTGACTTGGTTAAAAGTGGCCAAATAGAAGCCCAATCCACAGTAGATGAGCCCAAAGGCATTCCTTCTGACTAAACTGACACCCACTTTCTTAAAAATATCATGGGTCTAAATAGGCTTTTCAGGCTGAGAAAAGCACTTTGGTGACATTTGGCTGTAACTTGTTCCCAGTACATTCTGAGTGGCTGGTGACTGTGTGTTGTACCTAAAAGTGCCCAACAAGAATCCCAATGCACTATACATGGGCCCAAATGCCTTCCTTATGACAAAACTGACACTCATTTTCTTTAAAAAATCATTGGTCAAAATAGCCTTTTCAGGCTGAGAGAAGCACTTTGGTGACGTTTCACTGTAACTTGTTCCCAGTACAGTCTAAGTGGCTGCTGACTGTGTGACTTGGCTAAAAGTGGCCAAATAGAAGCCCAATCCACAATACATGAGCCCAAAGGCCTTCCTTATGACTAAACTGACACCCACTTTCTTAAAAATATCATGGGTCTAAATAGCCTTTTCAGGCTGAGAAAAGCACTTTGGTGACATTTGGCTGTAACTTGTTCCCAGTACATTCTGAGTGGCTGGTGACTGTGTGTTGTACCTAAAAGTGCCCAACAAGAATCCCAATGCACTATACATGGGCCCAAATGCCTTCCTTATGACAAAACTGACACTCATTTTCTTAAAAAAATCATTGGTCAAAATAGCCTTTTCAGGCTGTGAGAAGCACTTTGGTGACGTTTCACTGTAACTTGTTCCCAGTACAGTCTAAGTGGCTGCTGACTGTGTGACTTGGCTAAAAGTGGCCAAATAGAAGCCCAATCCACAATACATGAGCCCAAAGGCCTTCCTTATGACTAAACTGACACCCACTTTCTTAAAAATATCATGGGTCTAAATAGCCTTTTCAGGCTGAGAAAAGCACTTTGGTGACATTTGGCTGTAACTTGTTCCCAGTACATTCTGAGTGGCTGGTGACTGTGTGTTGTACCTAAAAGTGCCCAACAAGAATCCCAATGCACTATACATGGGCCCAAATGCCTTCCTTATGACAAAACTGACACTCTTTTTCTGTAAAAAATCATTGGTCAAAATAGCCTTTTCAGGCTGAGAAAAGCACTTTGGTGACATTTGCAGCTGTAACTTGTTCCCAGTACATTCTGAGTGGCTGGTGAGTGTGTGCTGTACCTAAAAGTGCACAAATAGAATCCCAATGCACTATACATGGGCCCAAATGCCTTCCTTATGACAAAACTGACACTCATTTTCTTAAAAAAATCATTGGTCAAAATAGCCTTTTCAGGCTGAGAGAAGCACTTTGGTGACGTTTCACTGTAACTTGTTCCCAGTACAGTCTAAGTGGCTGCTGACTGTGTGACTTGGCTAAAAGTGGCCAAATAGAAGCCCAATCCACAATAAATGAGCCCAAAGGCCTTCCTTATGACTAAACTGACACCAACTGTCTTAAAGGTATCATGGGTCTAAATAGCCTTTTCAGGCTGAGAGAAGCACTTTGGTGACATTTGGCTGTAACTTGTTCCCAGTACATTCTGAGTGGCTGGTGACTGTGTGTTGTACCTAAAAGTGCCCAACAAGAATCCCAATGCACTATACATGGGCCCAAATGCCTTCCTTATGACAAAACTGACACTCATTTTCTTTAAAAAATCATTGGTCAAAAAAGCCTTTTCAGGCTGAGAGAAGCACTTTGGTGACGTTTCACTTTAACTTGTTCCCAGTACAGTCTAAGTGGCTGCTGACTGTGTGACTTGGTTAAAAGTGGCCAAATAGAAGCCCAATGCACAGTAGATGAGCCCAAAGGCCTTCCTTCTGACTAAACTGACACCCACTTTCTTAAAAATATCATGGGTCTAAATAGCCATTTCAGGCTGAGAAAAGCACTTTGGTGACATTTGGCTGTAACTTGTTCCCAGTACATTCTGAGTGGCTGGTGACTGTGTGTTGTACCTAAAAGTGCCCAACAAGAATCCCAATGCACTATACATGGGCCCAAATGCCTTCCTTATGACAAAACTGACACTCATTTTCTTTAAAAAATCATTGGTCAAAATAGCCTTTTCAGGCTGAGAGAAGCACTTTGGTGACGTTTCACTGTAACTTGTTCCCAGTACAGTCTAAGTGGCTGCTGACTGTGTGACTTGGTTAAAAGTGGCCAAATAGAAGCCCAATCCACAGTAGATGAGCCCAAAGGCATTCCTTCTGACTAAACTGACACCCACTTTCTTAAAAATATCATGGGTCTAAATAGGCTTTTCAGGCTGAGAAAAGCACTTTGGTGACATTTGGCTGTAACTTGTTCCCAGTACATTCTGAGTGGCTGGTGACTGTGTGTTGTACCTAAAAGTGCCCAACAAGAATCCCAATGCACTATACATGGGCCCAAATGCCTTCCTTATGACAAAACTGACACTCATTTTCTGTAAAAAATCATTGGTCAAAATAGCCTTTTCGGGCTGAGAAAAGCACTTTGGTGACATTTGGCTGTAACTTGTTCCCAGTACATTCTGAGTGGCTGGTAGTCACCAGCCACTACAAGTGCCCAACAAGAATCCCAATGCACTATACATGGGCCAAAATGCCTTCCTTATGACAAAACTGACACTCATTTTCTTTAAAAAATCATTGGTCAAAATAGCCTTTTCAGGCTGAGAGAAGCACTTTGGTGACGTTTCACTGTAACTTGTTCCCAGTACAGTCTAAGTGGCTGCTGACTGTGTGACTTGGCTAAAAGTGGCCAAATAGAAGCCCAATCCACAATACATGAGCCCAAAGGCCTTCCTTATGACTAAACTGACACCCACTTTCTTAAAAATATCATGGGTCTAAATAGCCTTTTCAGGCTGAGAAAAGCACTTTGGTGACATTTGGCTGTAACTTGTTCCCAGTACATTCTGAGTGGCTGGTGACTGTGTGTTGTACCTAAAAGTGCCCAACAAGAATCCCAATGCACTATACATGGGCCCAAATGCCTTCCTTATGACAAAACTGACACTCATTTTCTTAAAAAAATCATTGGTCAAAATAGCCTTTTCAGGCTGAGAGAAGCACTTTGGTGACATTTGGCTGTAACTTGTTCCCAGTACAGTCTAAGTGGCTGCTGACTGTGTGACTTGGCTAAAAGTGGCCAAATAGAAGCCCAATCCACAATACATGAGCCCAAAGGCCTTCCTTATGACTAAACTGACACCCACTTTCTTAAAAATATCATGGGTCTAAATAGCCTTTTCAGGCTGAGAAAAGCACTTTGGTGACATTTGGCTGTAACTTGTTCCCAGTACATTCTGAGTGGCTGGTGACTGTGTGTTGTACCTAAAAGTGCCCAACAAGAATCCCAATGCACGATACATGGGCCCAAATGCCTTCCTTATGACAAAACTGACACTCATTTTCTGTAAAAAATCATTGGTCAAAATAGCCTTTTCAGGCTGAGAAAAGCACTTTGGTGACATTTGCAGCTGTAACTTGTTCCCAGTACATTCTGAGTGGCTGGTGAGTGTGTGCTGTACCTAAAAGTGCACAAATAGAATCCCAATGCACTATACATGGGCCCAAATGCCTTCCTTATGACAAAACTGACACTCATTTTCTTAAAAAAATCATTGGTCAAAATAGCCTTTTCAGGCTGAGAGAAGCACTTTGGTGACGTTTCACTGTAACTTGTTCCCAGTACAGTCTAAGTGGCTGCTGACTGTGTGACTTGGCTAAAAGTGGCCAAATAGAAGCCCAATCCACAATAAATGAGCCCAAAGGCCTTCCTTATGACTAAACTGACACCAACTGTCTTAAAGGTATCATGGGTCTAAATAGCCTTTTCAGGCTGAGAGAAGCACTTTGGTGACATTTGGCTGTAACTTGTTCCCAGTACTTTCTGAGTGGCTGGTGACTGTGTGTTGTACCTAAAAGTGCCCAACAAGAATCCCAATGCACTATACATGGGCCCAAATGCCTTCCTTATGACAAAACTGACACTCATTTTTTTTTAAAAATCATTGGTCAAAATAGCCTTTTCAGGCTGAGAGAAGCACTTTGGTGACGTTTCACTGTAACTTGTTCCCAGTACAGTCTAAGTGGCTGCTGACTGTGTGACTTGGCTAAAAGTGGCCAAATAGAAGCCCAATCCACAATACATGAGCCCAAAGGCCTTCCTTATGACTAAACTGACACCCACTTTCTTAAAAATATCATGGGTCTAAATAGCCTTTTCAGGCTGAGAAAAGCACTTTGGTGACATTTGGCTGTAACTTGTTCCCAGTACATTCTGAGTGGCTGGTGACTGTGTGTTGTACCTAAAAGTGCCCAACAAGAATCCCAATGCACTATACATGGGCCCAAATGCCTTCCTTATGACAAAACTGACACTCTTTTTCTTTAAAAAATCATTGGTCAAAATAGCCTTTTCAGGCTGAGAGAAGCACTTTGGTGACGTTTCACTGTAACTTGTTCCCAGTACAGTCTAAGTGGCTGCTGACTGTGTGACTTGGCTAAAAGTGGCCAAATAGAAGCCCAATCCACAATACATGAGCCCAAAGGCCTTCCTTATGACTAAACTGACACCCACTTTCTTAAAAATATCATGGGTCTAAATAGCCTTTTCAGGCTGAGAAAAGCACTTTGGTGACATTTGGCTGTAACTTGTTCCCAGTACATTCTGAGTGGCTGGTGACTGTGTGTTGTACCTAAAAGTGCCCAACAAGAATCCCAATGCACTATACATGGGCCCAAATGCCTTCCTTATGACAAAACTGACACTCTTTTTCTTTAAAAAATCATTGGTCAAAATAGCCTTTTCAGGCTGAGAGAAGCACTTTGGTGACGTTTCACTGTAACTTGTTCCCAGTACAGTCTAAGTGGCTGCTGACTGTGTGACTTGGTTAAAAGTGGCCAAATAGAAGCCCAATCCACAGTAGATGAGCCCAAAGGCATTCCTTCTGACTAAACTGACACCCACTTTCTTAAAAATATCATGGGTCTAAATAGGCTTTTCAGGCTGAGAAAAGCACTTTGGTGACATTTGGCTGTAACTTGTTCCCAGTACATTCTGAGTGGCTGGTGACTGTGTGTTGTACCTAAAAGTGCCCAACAAGAATCCCAATGCGCTATACATGGGCCCAAATGTCTTCCTTATGACAAAACTGACACTCATTTTCTTTAAAAAATCATTGGTCAAAATAGCCTTTTCAGGCTGAGAGAAGCACTTTGGTGACGTTTCACTGTAACTTGTTCCCAGTACAGTCTAAGTGGCTGCTGACTGTGTGACTTGGTTAAAAGTGGCCAAATAGAAGCCCAATCCACAGTAGATGAGCCCAAAGGCATTCCTTCTGACTAAACTGACACCCACTTTCTTAAAAATATCATGGGTCTAAATAGGCTTTTCAGGCTGAGAAAAGCACTTTGGTGACATTTGGCTGTAACTTGTTCCCAGTACATTCTGAGTGGCTGGTGACTGTGTGTTGTACCTAAAAGTGCCCAACAAGAATCCCAATGCACTATACATGGGCCCAAATGCCTTCCTTATGACAAAACTGACACTCATTTTCTTAAAAAAAGCATTGGTCAAAATAGCCTTTTCAGGCTGAGAGAAGCACTTTGGTGACGTTTCACTGTAACTTGTTCCCAGTACAGTCTAAGTGGCTGCTGACTGTGTGACTTGGCTAAAAGTGGCCAAATAGAAGCCCAATCCACAATACATGAGCCCAAAGGCCTTCCTTATGACTAAACTGACACCCACTTTCTTAAAAATATCATGGGTCTAAATAGCCTTTTCAGGCTGAGAAAAGCACTTTGGTGACATTTGGCTGTAACTTGTTCCCAGTACATTCTGAGTGGCTGGTGACTGTGTGTTGTACCTAAAAGTGCCCAACAAGAATCCCAATGCACTATACATGGGCCCAAATGCCTTCCTTATGACAAAACTGACACTCATTTTCTTAAAAAAATCATTGGTCAAAATAGCCTTTTCAGGCTGAGAGAAGCACTTTGGTGACGTTTCACTGTAACTTGTTCCCAGTACAGTCTAAGTGGCTGCTGACTGTGTGACTTGGCTAAAAGTGGCCAAATAGAAGCCCAATCCACAATACATGAGCCCAAAGGCCTTCCTTATGACTAAACTGACACCCACTTTCTTAAAAATATCATGGGTCTAAATAGCCTTTTCAGGCTGAGAAAAGCACTTTGGTGACATTTGGCTGTAACTTGTTCCCAGTACATTCTGAGTGGCTGGTGACTGTGTGTTGTACCTAAAAGTGCCCAACAAAAATCCCAATGCACTATACATGGGCCCAAATGCCTTCCTTATGACAAAACTGACACTCTTTTTCTTTAAAAAATCATTGGTCAAAATAGCCTTTTCAGGCTGAGAGAAGCACTTTGGTGACGTTTCACTGTAACTTGTTCCCAGTACAGTCTAAGTGGCTGCTGACTGTGTGACTTGGTTAAAAGTGGCCAAATAGAAGCCCAATCCACAGTAGATGAGCCCAAAGGCATTCCTTCTGACTAAACTGACACCCACTTTCTTAAAAATATCATGGGTCTAAATAGGCTTTTCAGGCTGAGAAAAGCACTTTGGTGACATTTGGCTGTAACTTGTTCCCAGTACATTCTGAGTGGCTGGTGACTGTGTGTTGTACCTAAAAGTGCCCAACAAGAATCCCAATGCACGATACATGGGCCCAAATGCCTTCCTTATGACAAAACTGACACTCATTTTCTGTAAAAAATCATTGGTCAAAATAGCCTTTTCAGGCTGAGAAAAGCACTTTGGTGACATTTGCAGCTGTAACTTGTTCCCAGTACATTCTGAGTGGCTGGTGAGTGTGTGCTGTACCTAAAAGTGCACAAATAGAATCCCAATGCACTATACATGGGCCCAAATGCCTTCCTTATGACAAAACTGACACTCATTTTCTTAAAAAAATCATTGGTCAAAATAGCCTTTTCAGGCTGAGAGAAGCACTTTGGTGACGTTTCACTGTAACTTGTTCCCAGTACAGTCTAAGTGGCTGCTGACTGTGTGACTTGGCTAAAAGTGGCCAAATAGAAGCCCAATCCACAATAAATGAGCCCAAAGGCCTTCCTTATGACTAAACTGACACCAACTGTCTTAAAGGTATCATGGGTCTAAATAGCCTTTTCAGGCTGAGAGAAGCACTTTGGTGACATTTGGCTGTAACTTGTTCCCAGTACATTCTGAGTGGCTGGTGACTGTGTGTTGTACCTAAAAGTGCCCAACAAGAATCCCAATGCACTATACATGGGCCCAAATGCCTTCCTTATGACAAAACTGACACTCATTTTCTTTAAAAAATCATTGGTCAAAAAAGCCTTTTCAGGCTGAGAGAAGCACTTTGGTGACGTTTCACTGTAACTTGTTCCCAGTACAGTCTAAGTGGCTGCTGACTGTGTGACTTGGTTAAAAGTGGCCAAATAGAAGCCCAATGCACAGTAGATGAGCCCAAAGGCCTTCCTTCTGACTAAACTGACACCCACTTTCTTAAAAAAATCATGGGTCTAAATAGCCATTTCAGGCTGAGAAAAGCACTTTGGTGACATTTGGCTGTAACTTGTTCCCAGTACATTCTGAGTGGCTGGTGACTGTGTGTTGTACCTAAAAGTGCCCAACAAGAATCCCAATGCACTATACATGGGCCCAAATGCCTTCCTTATGACAAAACTGACACTCATTTTCTTTAAAAAATCATTGGTCAAAATAGCCTTTTCAGGCTGAGAGAAGCACTTTGGTGACGTTTCACTGTAACTTGTTCCCAGTACAGTCTAAGTGGCTGCTGACTGTGTGACTTGGTTAAAAGTGGCCAAATAGAAGCCCAATCCACAGTAGATGAGCCCAAAGGCATTCCTTCTGACTAAACTGACACCCACTTTCTTAAAAATATCATGGGT
This sequence comes from Gymnoscopelus microlampas, assembly GCF_963454915.1. NCBI lineage: Eukaryota > Metazoa > Chordata > Actinopteri > Myctophiformes > Myctophidae > Gymnoscopelus > Gymnoscopelus microlampas. The sequence goes on along the minus strand of NW_028155730.1, from coordinate 6,227 downwards.
CTAAATAGGCTTTTCAGGCTGAGAAAAGCACTTTGGTGACATTTGGCTGTAACTTGTTCCCAGTACATTCTGAGTGGCTGGTGACTGTGTGTTGTACCTAAAAGTGCCCAACAAGAATCCCAATGCACTATACATGGGCCCAAATGCCTTCCTTATGACAAAACTGACACTCATTTTCTGTAAAAAATCATTGGTCAAAATAGCCTTTTCAGGCTGAGAAAAGCACTTTGGTGACATTTGGCTGTAACTTGTTCCCAGTACATTCTGAGTGGCTGGTAGTCACCAGCCACTACAAGTGCCCAACAAGAATCCCAATGCACTATACATGGGCCAAAATGCCTTCCTTATGACAAAACTGACACTCATTTTCTTTAAAAAATCATTGGTCAAAATAGCCTTTTCAGGCTGAGAGAAGCACTTTGGTGACGTTTCACTGTAACTTGTTCCCAGTACAGTCTAAGTGGCTGCTGACTGTGTGACTTGGCTAAAAGTGGCCAAATAGAAGCCCAATCCACAATACATGAGCCCAAAGGCCTTCCTTATGACTAAACTGACACCCACTTTCTTAAAAATATCATGGGTCTAAATAGCCTTTTCAGGCTGAGAAAAGCACTTTGGTGACATTTGGCTGTAACTTGTTCCCAGTACATTCTGAGTGGCTGGTGACTGTGTGTTGTACCTAAAAGTGCCCAACAAGAATCCCAATGCACTATACATGGGCCCAAATGCCTTCCTTATGACAAAACTGACACTCATTTTCTTAAAAAAATCATTGGTCAAAATAATCTTTTCAGGCTGAGAGAAGCACTTTGGTGACGTTTCACTGTAACTTGTTCCCAGTACAGTCTAAGTGGCTGCTGACTGTGTGACTTGGTTAAAAGTGGCCAAATAGAAGCCCAATCCACAGTAGATGAGCCCAAAGGCATTCCTTCTGACTAAACTGACACCCACTTTCTTAAAAATATCATGGGTCTAAATAGGCTTTTCAGGCTGAGAAAAGCACTTTGGTGACATTTGGCTGTAACTTGTTCCCAGTACATTCTGAGTGGCTGGTGACTGTGTGTTGTACCTAAAAGTGCCCAACAAGAATCCCAATGCACTATACATGGGCCCAAATGCCTTCCTTATGACAAAACTGACACTCATTTTCTGTAAAAAATCATTGGTCAAAATAGCCTTTTCAGGCTGAGAAAAGCACTTTGGTGACATTTGGCTGTAACTTGTTCCCAGTACATTCTGAGTGGCTGGTAGTCACCAGCCACTACAAGTGCCCAACAAGAATCCCAATGCACTATACATGGGCCCAAATGCCTTCCTTATGACAAAACTGACACTCATTTTCTTTAAAAAATCATTGGTCAAAATAGCCTTTTCAGGCTGAGAGAAGCACTTTGGTGACGTTTCACTGTAACTTGTTCCCAGTACAGTCTAAGTGGCTGCTGACTGTGTGACTTGGCTAAAAGTGGCCAAATAGAAGCCCAATCCACAATACATGAGCCCAAAGGCCTTCCTTATGACTAAACTGACACCCACTTTCTTAAAAATATCATGGGTCTAAATAGCCTTTTCAGGCTGAGAAAAGCACTTTGGTGACATTTGGCTGTAACTTGTTCCCAGTACATTCTGAGTGGCTGGTGACTGTGTGTTGTACCTAAAAGTGCCCAACAAGAATCCCAATGCGCTATACATGGGCCCAAATGTCTTCCTTATGACAAAACTGACACTCATTTTCTTTAAAAAATCATTGGTCAAAATAGCCTTTTCAGGCTGAGAGAAGCACTTTGGTGACGTTTCACTGTAACTTGTTCCCAGTACAGTCTAAGTGGCTGCTGACTGTGTGACTTGGTTAAAAGTGGCCAAATAGAAGCCCAATCCACAGTAGATGAGCCCAAAGGCATTCCTTCTGACTAAACTGACACCCACTTTCTTAAAAATATCATGGGTCTAAATAGGCTTTTCAGGCTGAGAAAAGCACTTTGGTGACATTTGGCTGTAACTTGTTCCCAGTACATTCTGAGTGGCTGGTGACTGTGTGTTGTACCTAAAAGTGCCCAACAAGAATCCCAATGCACTATACATGGGCCCAAATGCCTTCCTTATGACAAAACTGACACTCATTTTCTTAAAAAAAGCATTGGTCAAAATAGCCTTTTCAGGCTGAGAGAAGCACTTTGGTGACGTTTCACTGTAACTTGTTCCCAGTACAGTCTAAGTGGCTGCTGACTGTGTGACTTGGCTAAAAGTGGCCAAATAGAAGCCCAATCCACAATACATGAGCCCAAAGGCCTTCCTTATGACTAAACTGACATCCACTTTCTTAAAAATATCATGGGTCTAAATAGCCTTTTCAGGCTGAGAAAAGCACTTTGGTGACATTTGGCTGTAACTTGTTCCCAGTACATTCTGAGTGGCTGGTGACTGTGTGTTGTACCTAAAAGTGCCCAACAAGAATCCCAATGCACTATACATGGGCCCAAATGCCTTCCTTATGACAAAACTGACACTCATTTTCTTAAAAAAATCATTGGTCAAAATAGCCTTTTCAGGCTGAGAGAAGCACTTTGGTGACGTTTCACTGTAACTTGTTCCCAGTACAGTCTAAGTGGCTGCTGACTGTGTGACTTGGCTAAAAGTGGCCAAATAGAAGCCCAATCCACAATACATGAGCCCAAAGGCCTTCCTTATGACTAAACTGACACCCACTTTCTTAAAAATATCATGGGTCTAAATAGCCTTTTCAGGCTGAGAAAAGCACTTTGGTGACATTTGGCTGTAACTTGTTCCCAGTACATTCTGAGTGGCTGGTGACTGTGTGTTGTACCTAAAAGTGCCCAACAAGAATCCCAATGCACTATACATGGGCCCAAATGCCTTCCTTATGACAAAACTGACACTCTTTTTCTTTAAAAAATCATTGGTCAAAATAGCCTTTTCAGGCTGAGAGAAGCACTTTGGTGACGTTTCACTGTAACTTGTTCCCAGTACAGTCTAAGTGGCTGCTGACTGTGTGACTTGGTTAAAAGTGGCCAAATAGAAGCCCAATCCACAGTAGATGAGCCCAAAGGCATTCCTTCTGACTAAACTGACACCCACTTTCTTAAAAATATCATGGGTCTAAATAGGCTTTTCAGGCTGAGAAAAGCACTTTGGTGACATTTGGCTGTAACTTGTTCCCAGTACATTCTGAGTGGCTGGTGACTGTGTGTTGTACCTAAAAGTGCCCAACAAGAATCCCAATGCACGATACATGGGCCCAAATGCCTTCCTTATGACAAAACTGACACTCATTTTCTGTAAAAAATCATTGGTCAAAATAGCCTTTTCAGGCTGAGAAAAGCACTTTGGTGACATTTGCAGCTGTAACTTGTTCCCAGTACATTCTGAGTGGCTGGTGAGTGTGTGCTGTACCTAAAAGTGCACAAATAGAATCCCAATGCACTATACATGGGCCCAAATGCCTTCCTTATGACAAAACTGACACTCATTTTCTTAAAAAAATTATTGGTCAAAATAGCCTTTTCAGGCTGAGAGAAGCACTTTGGTGACGTTTCACTGTAACTTGTTCCCAGTACAGTCTAAGTGGCTGCTGACTGTGTGACTTGGCTAAAAGTGGCCAAATAGAAGCCCAATCCACAATAAATGAGCCCAAAGGCCTTCCTTATGACTAAACTGACACCAACTGTCTTAAAGGTATCATGGGTCTAAATAGCCTTTTCAGGCTGAGAGAAGCACTTTGGTGACATTTGGCTGTAACTTGTTCCCAGTACATTCTGAGTGGCTGGTGACTGTGTGTTGTACCTAAAAGTGCCCAACAAGAATCCCAATGCACTATACATGGGCCCAAATGCTTTCCTTATGACAAAACTGACACTCATTTTCTTTAAAAAATCATTGGTCAAAAAAGCCTTTTCAGGCTGAGAGAAGCACTTTGGTGACGTTTCACTTTAACTTGTTCCCAGTACAGTCTAAGTGGCTGCTGACTGTGTGACTTGGTTAAAAGTGGCCAAATAGAAGCCCAATGCACAGTAGATGAGCCCAAAGGCCTTCCTTCTGACTAAACTGACACCCACTTTCTTAAAAATATCATGGGTCTAAATAGCCATTTCAGGCTGAGAAAAGCACTTTGGTGACATTTGGCTGTAACTTGTTCCCAGTACATTCTGAGTGGCTGGTGACTGTGTGTTGTACCTAAAAGTGCCCAACAAGAATCCCAATGCACTATACATGGGCCCAAATGCCTTCCTTATGACAAAACTGACACTCATTTTCTTTAAAAAATCATTGGTCAAAATAGCCTTTTCAGGCTGAGAGAAGCACTTTGGTGACGTTTCACTGTAACTTGTTCCCAGTACAGTCTAAGTGGCTGCTGACTGTGTGACTTGGTTAAAAGTGGCCAAATAGAAGCCCAATCCACAGTAGATGAGCCCAAAGGCATTCCTTCTGACTAAACTGACACCCACTTTCTTAAAAATATCATGGGTCTAAATAGGCTTTTCAGGCTGAGAAAAGCACTTTGGTGACATTTGGCTGTAACTTGTTCCCAGTACATTCTGAGTGGCTGGTGACTGTGTGTTGTACCTAAAAGTGCCCAACAAGAATCCCAATGCACTATACATGGGCCCAAATGCCTTCCTTATGACAAAACTGACACTCATTTTCTGTAAAAAATCATTGGTCAAAATAGCCTTTTCAGGCTGAGAAAAGCACTTTGGTGACATTTGGCTGTAACTTGTTCCCAGTACATTCTGAGTGGCTGGTAGTCACCAGCCACTACAAGTGCCCAACAAGAATCCCAATGCACTATACATGGGCCAAAATGCCTTCCTTATGACAAAACTGACACTCATTTTCTTTAAAAAATCATTGGTCAAAATAGCCTTTTCAGGCTGAGAGAAGCACTTTGGTGACGTTTCACTGTAACTTGTTCCCAGTACAGTCTAAGTGGCTGCTGACTGTGTGACTTGGCTAAAAGTGGCCAAATAGAAGCCCAATCCACAATACATGAGCCCAAAGGCCTTCCTTATGACTAAACTGACACCCACTTTCTTAAAAATATCATGGGTCTAAATAGCCTTTTCAGGCTGAGAAAAGCACTTTGGTGACATTTGGCTGTAACTTGTTCCCAGTACATTCTGAGTGGCTGGTGACTGTGTGTTGTACCTAAAAGTGCCCAACAAGAATCCCAATGCACTATACATGGGCCCAAATGCCTTCCTTATGACAAAACTGACACTCATTTTCTTTAAAAAATCATTGGTCAAAATAGCCTTTTCAGGCTGAGAGAAGCACTTTGGTGACGTTTCACTGTAACTTGTTCCCAGTACAGTCTAAGTGGCTGCTGACTGTGTGACTTGGTTAAAAGTGGCCAAATAGAAGCCCAATCCACAGTAGATGAGCCCAAAGGCATTCCTTCTGACTAAACTGACACCCACTTTCTTAAAAATATCATGGGTCTAAATAGGCTTTTCAGGCTGAGAAAAGCACTTTGGTGACATTTGGCTGTAACTTGTTCCCAGTACATTCTGAGTGGCTGGTGACTGTGTGTTGTACCTAAAAGTGCCCAACAAGAATCCCAATGCACTATACATGGGCCCAAATGCCTTCCTTATGACAAAACTGACACTCATTTTTTGTAAAAAATCATTGGTCAAAATAGCCTTTTCAGGCTGAGAAAAGCACTTTGGTGACATTTGGCTGTAACTTGTTCCCAGTACATTCTGAGTGGCTGGTAGTCACCAGCCACTACAAGTGCCCAACAAGAATCCCAATGCACTATACATGGGCCCAAATGCCTTCCTTATGACAAAACTGACACTCATTTTCTTTAAAAAATCATTGGTCAAAATACCCTTTTCAGGCTGAGAGAAGCACTTTGGTGACGTTTCACTGTAACTTGTTCCCAGTACAGTCTAAGTGGCTGCTGACTGTGTGACTTGGCTAAAAGTGGCCAAATAGAAGCCCAATCCACAATACATGAGCCCAAAGGCCTTCCTTATGACTAAACTGACACCCACTTTCTTAAAAATATCATGGGTCTAAATAGCCTTTTCAGGCTGAGAAAAGCACTTTGGTGACATTTGGCTGTAACTTGTTCCCAGTACATTCTGAGTGGCTGGTGACTGTGTGTTGTACCTAAAAGTGCCCAACAAGAATCCCAATGCACTATACATGGGCCCAAATGCCTTCCTTATGACAAAACTGACACTCATTTTCTTTAAAAAATCATT